>NC_088419.1:87891970-87956970 GCF_034236695.1 Oncorhynchus nerka | reverse complement strand
GTAGCAGCAGTAGTTGTGGTGGTGGTAGTAGTAGTAGTAGTAGTAGCAGTAGCAGTAGAAGTAGCAGTAGTAGCAGCAGTAGTTGTAGTAGTAGTATCAGTAGTTGTAGCAGCAGCAGTAGTTGTAGTAGTAGTATCAGTAGTAGTAGTAGTAGAGGTAGTAGTAGCAGTAGTATATTTAGTAGTAGCAGCAGTAGTAGTCGTAGCAGCAGCAGTAGCAATAGTAGATTTAGTAGTTGTATTAGTAGCAGTAGTAGTAGCAGCGGTAGTAGTAGTAGCAGTAGTAGTAGCAGTAGTAGATTTAGTAGTAGTAGTAGTAGCAGTAGTAGATTTAGTAGTAGCAGCAGTAGTAGTCGTAGCAGCAGCAATAGTAGATTTAGTAGTTGTAGCAGTAGTAGTAGCAGCGGTAGTAGTAGTAGCAGTAGTAGATTTAGTAGTAGCAGCAGTAGTAGCAGTAGTAGCAGCAGTAGCAGTAGTATATTTAGTAGTTGTAGTAGCAGCAGTATTAGTAGTAGTCGCAGTAGTAGTAGTAGTAGTAGATTTAGTAGTAGTAGTAGATTTAGTAGTAGTAGTAGATTTAGTAGTAGTAGTAGAGGCAGTAGATTTAGTAGTAGTAGTAGCAGTAGTAGTAGTAGCGGCAGTAGTAGCATGAGCAGCAGATTACCTTCGAAGGGTTGAAATGATCAGAGAAAAGATTTAGCATGTAACAGTCAGCAACAGAAAATTCCCTACCCTTTTCTGCATTGGTACAGAACTTGAGCTCCAAAGACAAAATCGTCCAAAATGGAAAGATGGAAGTCTCCATTTGGTGTGTCTCCTGGATGTCCACATGACTTAGCTGCAAACAATAACAGAGATTTAAGCCCAAAGACTGATTTTTGCCAAAAGGACATTCAACAAAACCATATTGGTCCAACATAATATAGTATGTAGTATAATTAGTATAATTCACAATTCATGATCTGCAATATGGAATTTCTCATACGGTAAATTATAATTTTGTAATCAGAATTTACTTTAAAAGGTCATTTGTCAAATGCTATGCACATCATAAGTAATTCTAAAGCTCAGTTTAAACAAGCGAAGTGTCACGGCTGTCTTCGTCCTCTGACGAGGAGAAGCGAGAAGGATCGGAGGACCAATATGCTGCGTGGTAAGTGTTCGTAATTTTATTTGAAAAAACTGAACACTACAAAACAACTAAATGACAACCGTGAAGCTAATCAACAATAGTGCTGACACAAACACTACACATAGACAATCACCCACAACCCACAATAACAAAACAGGCTACCTAAATACGGTTCCCAATCAGAGACAATGACTAACACCTGCCTCTGATTGAGAACCATATCAGGCCAAACACAGAAACAAACAAACTAGACATCCATCATAGAATGCCCACTCAGATCACACCCTGACCAAACAAAACCTAAAAACATACAAAGCAAACTATGGTCAGGGCGTGACACGAAGGGCATAGACTTACGTTCACATTTTCGACCACCATCTTTACTCCATCCTTTACTGCCGCATTTGAGTCTAACGAAACCTACGTAGCCAATAGCACAGGATAACCTCACTGTTTTGTCAATTGCAGTGTCTTCTAGGTTGGAAATGTCCACGTTTTTAGCTTCAGGAATCTCTGAAACATCCTTTCGGAGACAAACTGTGAGGTACACAGAGGTACAGGCATAAGTAACACAATAAACAGTAGAATGCACAATAGATTCAGGCTTATTAAAACATCTCAACATTTGCAATGTCAAGGGTGATGCTTTAAACCCATCATATCTATCAAATAATTTCATTTTATTTATTTATTAGGATCTCCATTAGCTGTTGCTAACGCAGAAGCTACTCTTTCTGGGTCCACACAAAACAAAACCTGACATAATACAGAACATGAATTGACAAGAACAGCTCAAGGTCTGAACAACATACATTTAAAATAAGAATAATATTAACAAGTCCTGTAGTGACAAAACATGAGAGACACTTGCATGCATTATATCAGTACTACATATACATACATGTTATTTATGTCAGATAGGGGAGAGGCGTTGTGACGTTAGGTGACGTTTCATTGTTTTTTTAAAGCTAATTTAGCTGTTTGTTTGAGTAATTTGAGATGGAAGAGCTCCATGCTACTGTAACGGATGTTAAATGGCTAGCTAGTTAGCGGTGGTGTGCGCTAAATAGCGTTTCAATCGGTCACGTCACTTGCTCTGAGACCTTGAAGTAGTAGTGGTTCCCCTTGCTCTGCAAGGGCCGCGGCTTTTGTGGAGCGATGGGTAACAATGCTTCGTGGGTGACTGTTGTTGATGTGTGCAGAGGGTCCCTGGTTCACGCCCAGGTATGGGCAAGGGGACAGTCTAAAGTTATACTGTTACATTACCATGGCTCTATATATGCGTTGTCTTAAATTTGTTTTGGATTTGGGGACTGTGAAGAGACCCGTGGTGACTTGTCTGGTGGGGTAAGTATGTCTGTCAGAACTGTATGTTAGTTGATTATACAGAATGTTCTCCTCTACTTTGAGCCAAGAGAGACTGGTATGCGTATTGTTGAAATTAGCTCTCTGTGTACTGTGAAGGGCCGGGTGTGCTGCTCTGTTCTGGACCAGCTGCAGCTTTCCTCTGTCCTTCTTTGGGGCACCTGACCTTATAACCAGATAATAGTACAGATGTACAGAGCATATTTTGCAGAGCATATTTTTCAGAGCATATTTTGCAGAGCATATTTTTTTTTACCACAGACAGACCTCTCCCCATTTGAACAACAATTGAATCAAATGCCTTGATGATGACCGTATACAATCTAAGGTAACACCAAGAAGTTTAGTTTCCTCTGCTTGCGCAACAGTCACATCATTAATTAGAAGATTCAGCTAAGATCTAGTACTTAGGGAATGACTTGTACCAAATACAATGATTTCCTTTTTTAGGTGTTTGGTGTTCAGGACTAGTTTATTACTAGCCAGCCATTCTAAAACCGACTGCAACTCTTTGTTTAGGCTTGCAGTGAAGCTGTGGGTGCTGAAGTGTATAATGTTCAATCTTCTGGTTACATAGACACACAGGCTTTGTTTAAGGCTAGTGGTAGATCATTAGTAAAAATAGAAAATCAAATCAAATTTTTATTTGTCACGTGCTTACTTACAAGCCCTTAACCAACAATTCAGTTTTAAGGAAATACCAACAACTAAAAAAGTATGAAATAAGAATAATAAATAATTAAAGAGCAGCAGTAAATAACAAAAGTGGGGCGAAACACAGGGGGTACCGGTACAGACTCAATGTGCGGGGGCACTGGTGTCGAGGTAATTGAGGTAATATGCACATGTAGGTAGAGTTATTAAAGTGACTATGCATAGATAATAACAGAGAGTAGCAGCAGCGTAGAAGGAGTGGGGGGGGCAATGCAAATAGTGTAGTTAGCCATTTGATTAGCTGTTCAGGAGTCTTATGGCTTAGGGTAGAAGCTGTTTAGAAGCCCCTTGGACCTAGACTTGGCGCTCTGCTCTGGGACTTCCTCTGACACCCCCTGGTATAGAGGTCTGGAATGGCAGGAAGCTTGGCCCCGGTGATGTACTGGGCCGTACGCACTACCCTGAGTAGTGCATTGCAGTCAAAAATAGTAAAGGGCTAGGTCTTAGGAAGCTTTGCGGAATACCACACTTGACATCTTTTAGAGAAGCTTCCATTAGAGAAAACCCTCTGTGTCCTATTAGATACTGTAGATAGGTCTCAATCCATAATGTGTCAGGTGATGTAAAGCCATAACACAAGAGTTTTCAATAACAGATTATGGTCAATAATATCAAAGGCTTCACTGAAGTCTAACAAAACAGATCCAACAATCATCTTATTATCAATTTATTTCAACCAATCATTAGTCATTTGTGTCAGGGCAGTACATGTGGAGTGCCTTCACTATAAGCATGCTTAAAGACGGTTGTTAAATCATTTACAGAAAGATAATTTAGAGAACAATTTAATTGTATCTGGTCAAACACTATTTTTTCCAAATGTTAGAATCAAATCAAATCAAATTTATTTATATAGCCCTTCGTACATCAGCTGATATCTCAAAGTGCTGTACAGAAACCCAGCCTAAAACCCCAAACAGCAAACAATGCAGGTGTAAAAGCACGGTGGCTAGGAAAAACCGGCAGCAAGCTGATTTCAACATGATCACAACTGTGAACCTGAAAAGCTGTCTCAGGGATGCATACATGGAATATTACACAAACCACACATAACTTCTTCTATCTGTAATATTTCACTCAGGCAGAGACATCTTACCTTGACCTTTCACAAAGCTGAGTGTACACAACCATAGTGCAAAGACAAAGCCGAGAGTTATCAATCGCATTTTGACTTCATCACCTATTGTCTGTCACCTGCGAGAGTGTTTGGATGTTCTGGGTCACAGACAGAGTTGCAGTAGTTAAATGAACTCCTGTCGGTTAATGATTTGCCAGAGCCCTCTCAAGTCACAGTCCGTCCACGCAACTCAACAGCAACACACAGCACAGGTAACACGTGTCCTGTATTGTAACGCAGTGAGCCACAGGCTGTAGGAGCCAGTAGAGGATAACTGTAAATGGAGAAAGGCGAGGAGGGGAGGGGGATGGGGGACAAGGACAAGTGGTTGAGGCACAGAGGGTATGTTGTGAAAGACAAACAACTAAGCCTGAGGGAGGGAGTTAGGACTGGAATCATTACAATGTTTTGTTGGGAATTTTTATCATTGCACATTTCCTGGCATCTAGATATTTTCATTGCCAAACCCACTGTGTACTATTTACAAGATGAAACCCAAAGTGTGCAGTGATTATACATAGCCTTTCTATTCTGCTGGTGGACCTGAAACCATTGCACTCAATAAGGGTATTGTGTTGATGAAATGGTGAACTTAATCAAAAACATACTTTTATTGTGAAAATAAGTCTAGCTAATGTTTTAAATGAATGTCTCTGAATGTGGAAACTGGGTCTAAATTGTTTTTCTTTTACTGAATAAATAAAGTATTCCCGAAAAGGGTTCATTCACTGTGTAAACCTCCGGTGATCATTTGCAGTAACCAAATAGATGGCTTAATCTGAGGCTTCCCAACCTTTGGAACCACACTACTGGCATTATGAGATAAAAGTCCATTTTCAAATAAGGTATAGTAGCATTTTTAGTAAGGGACTTTTCAGGACAACATAAGTGTCAGACTGGAATCTGCCCCGATTTAACCCTAAACAACCAACATATTTTACATACATGGATTACCAACGGGGATCAAAAAACTACTTAATTCTTATCAAAACATTAGTCATGTACAGTTGAAGTCAGAAGTTTACATACACTTAGGTTGGAGTAATTAAAACTCGTTTTTCAACCACTCCACACATTTCTTTTCAACAATCTATAGTTTTGGAAAGTCGGTTACGACCGACTTCTACTTTTTGCATGACACAAGTAATTTTTCCAACAATTGTTTACAGACACGTTAGTTCACTTATAATTCACTGTATCCCAATTCCAGTGGGTCAGACGTTTACACTAAGTTGACTGTGCCTTTAAACAGCTTGGAAAATTCCAGAAAATGAAGTCATGGCTTTAGAAGCTTCTGACAGTCTAATTGACATCATTTGGGTCAATTGGAGGTGTACCTGTGGATGTACTTCAAGGCCTACCTTCAAACTCAGTGCCCCTTTGCTTGACATCATGGTAAAATCAAAAGAAATCAGCCAGGACCTCAAAATTTAAATTGTAGACCTCCACAAGTCTGGTTCTGTCACGTTCTGACCATAGTTCTTGTGTGTTTTCCTTGTTTTAGTGTTGGTCAGGACGTGACCTGGGTGGGCATTCTATGTTGTGTTTCTAGTTTGTCTGTTTCTGTGTTTGGCCTGATATGGTTCTCAATCAGAGGCAGGTGTTAGTCATTGTCTCTGATTGGGAACCATATTTAGGTAGCTTGTTTTTTGTTGGGGTTTGTGGGTGGTTATTTCCGTGTGTGTGTTTGTTTCACCACACAGGACTGTTTCGGTTTTCACAGTTATTGTTTTGTATATTTGTAGTGTTCTCGGTATTCGTCTTTTTTAAAGATGTTTAACTCTAACAACGCTGTGTTTTGGTCCGCCTCTCCTTCCCAGGAAGAAAGACGTTACAGGTTCATCCTTGGGAGCAATTTCCAAATGCCTGAAGGGACCATGTTCATCTGTACAAACAATAGTACGCAAGTATAAACACCATGGGACCACGCAGTCGTCATACCGCTCAGGAAGGAGACGCGTTCTGTCTCCTAGAAATGAACGTACTTTGGTACGAAAAGTGCAAATCAATCCCAGAACAACAGCAAAGGACTTTGTGAAGATGCTGGAGGAAACAGGTACAAAAGTATCTATATCCACAGTGAAATGAGTCCTACATCGTCATAACCTGAAAGGCAGCTCAGCAAGAAATAATCCACTGCTCCAAAACTGCCATAAAAAGCCAGACGGTTTGCAACTGCACATGTAGACATATATTGTACTTTTTAGAGAAATGTCCTCTGGCCTGATGAAACAAAAATAGAACTGTTTGGCCATAGTGACCATCGCTTGTTTGGAGTAAAAAGGGGGATGCTTGCAATCCGAAGAACACCATCCCAACTGTGAAACACGGGGATGGCAGCATCATGTTGTGGGGGTGCTTTGCTGCAGGTTGGACTGGTGCACTTCACAAAATAGATTGCATCATGAGGCAGAAAAATGATGTGGATATATTGAAGCAACATCTCAAGACATCAGTCAGGAAGTTAAAAGCTTGGTCGCAAATGGGTCTTCCAAACGATCAATGACCCCAAGCATACTTTCAAAGTTGTGGCAAAATGGCTTATGGACAACAAAGTCAAGGTATTGGAGTGGATATCGCAAAGCCCTGGCCGCAATGCTACAGAAACAGTATGTGAGCAAGGAGGCCTACAAACCAGATTCAGTTACACCAGTTCTGTCAGGAGGAATCGGCCAAAATCCTCCCAACTTATTGTGGCAAGATTGTGGAAGGCTATCCGAAACGTTTGACCCAACTTAAATAATTTGAAGGTAATGCTACCAAATAGTAATTGAGTGTATGTAAACTTCTGACCCACTGGGAATGTGATGAAAGAAATAAAAGCTTAAATAAATCATTCTCCACTATTATTCTGACATTTCACATTCTTCAAATAAAGTGGTGATCCTAATTGACCTAAAACAGGGAATTTGTACTAGGATTAAATGTCAGGAATTTGGCTAAAGTGTATGCAAACTTCTGATTTCAACTGTAAATAATGTTATTTGAAACAAAGCACCTTATTCTGCAAAACAAAAATATACATTTGTTCCTTAAATAATGTGCAGCTTTTTTCAAGAATACAATCCACATTGGTCCTTATAATTGTCATATTTATATGGCCAAAACATTGAAAGGGGTGGTACCCCCAAAATATAAATATGCTTAATTTTATTGACAAAACGTGATTCATCGATTGATTCTGAGAGACAATGACCAAGAATATCACTCAGTTTTCTTTATTTGCTTATCCCACAGCCAGCATTAGCATTTGTGCAAGTGAAACAATGGGAGTGGTAAGGGCCCTGCTTCAAAAAGCAAGCCAAAATACTCAAAATCGCTTCAAACAAAATGTTATAGCAATCCACATATCATAACAGGTAGAACATATACAGTGCATTTGGAAAGTATTCAGACCCCTTGACTTTTTCCACATTTTGTTACGTTACAGCCTTATTCTCTACAAATGATTTGGGCTAGACAATCTGAACCCTCTCTTTATATAATTATCACCCTCAATTGTTACAACCCTTATTACTAGCCTGTTCATCCTCTCTTCCATATCGTCTAAGATCCCTAAAGAATGGAAAGCTGCCGCAGTCATCCCCCTCTTCAAAGGGGGTAACACTCTAGACCCAAAATGTTACAGACCTATGTCTATCCTACCGTGCCTTTATGATGTCTTTGAAGGCACAGTTAAAACCTCACTAGGGTATGTGGGACGCGTCGCACCTCGTCAACAGCCAGTTGAACTGCAGGGCTCCAAATTCAAAACAACAGAAATCCCATAATTAAAATTCCTCAAACATACATGTATTTTACACCATTTTAAAGATACAGTTGTTGTAAATCCAGCCGCAGTGTCCGATTTCAAAAAGGCTTTATGACGAAAGCACACCAAACGATTATGTTAGGTCAGAGCCAAGTCACAGAAAAACAGCCATTTTTCCAGCCAAAGAGAGGATTCACAAAAAGCAGAAATAGAGAGAAATTTAATCACTAACCTTTGATGATCTTCATCAGATGACACTCATACGACTTCATGTTACACAATACATGTATGTTTTGTTCCGTAAAGTTCATATTTATATCCAGAAATCTCAGTTTACATTGGCGCGTTATGCTCAGAAGTTCCAAAACATCCAGTGATTTTGCAGAGAGCCACATCAATTCACAGAAATACTCATAATAAACTTTGCTAAAAGATACAACTGTTACGCATGGAATTTTAGATCCACTTCTCCTTCGTTGTGTCAGATTTCAAAAAGGATTTACGGAAAAAGCAAACCATGCAATAATCTGAGTACGGCGCTCAGGCACAAAACCAAGCCATACAGGTACCTGCCATGTTGTGGAGTCAACAGAAGTCAGAAATAGCATTATAAATATTCACTTACCTTTGATGATCTTCATCAGAATGCACTCCCAGGAATCCCAGTTCCACAATAAATTTTTGATTTAGTCAATAAGTCCATAATTTATGTCCAAATACGTCCTTTTTTTTGCGCGTTTAGTACACAATCCAAACTCACGAGGCGCGGGCAAGTCCAGGCGAAAGTTCAGATGAAAAGTCATATTACAGTTCGTAGAAACATGTCAAATGATGTAAAGAATCAATCTTTAGGATGTTTTTATCATAAATCTTCAATAATGTTCCAACCGGAGAATTCCATTGTCTGTAGAAATGCAATGGAACGCAAGCTAATTCTCACGTGAGCGTGCGTGATCAGCTCATGCCACTCTGGCAGAGCCCTGACTCATTCAGCTCTCATTAGCCCCCACTTCACAGTAGAATCCTCAAACAAGGTTCTAAAGACAGTTGACATCGAGTGGAAGCCTTATGAAGTGCAATATGACCCCATAGACACTATATTCGATAGGCAATGACTTGAAAAACTACAAACCTCAGATTTCCCACTTCCTGGTTGGATTTTTTCTCAGGTTTTTGCCTGCCATATGAGTTCTGTTATACTCACAGACATCGTTCAAACAGTTTAAGAAACGTCTGTGAGTGTTTTCTATCCAAATCTACTAATTACATGCATATTCTAGCTTTTATGTCTGAGTAGCAGGCAGTTTCATTTGGGCACACTTTTCATCCAAAATTCTGAATGCTGCCCCCTACCCTAGTGAAGTTAACAAACAGATCACCGACCATTTCAAATCCCACCGTATCTTCTCCGCTATTCAACCTGGTTTCCGAGCTGGTCATGGATGTACCTCAGCCACGCTCAATGTCCTAAATGATATCATAACCACCATCAATAAAAGACAATAAGGTGCAGCCGTATTCATCAATCTGGCCAAGGCTTTCGACTCTGTCAATCACAGCATTCTTATCGGCAGACTCAACAGCCTTGGTTTCTCAATTGACTGCCTCGCCTGGTTCACCAACTACTTCTCAGATAGGGTTCAGTGTGTCAAATCGAAGGTCCTGTTGTCCGGACCTCTGGCAGTCTATATGGGGGTGCCACAGGGTTCAATTCTTGGGCCAACTCTTTTCTCTGTATACATCAATGATGTCACTCTTGCTGCTGGTGATTCTCTGATCCACCTCTACACAGATGACACCATTCTGTATACTTCTGGCCCTTCTTTGGACAATGTGTTAACAAACCTCCAGACGATCTTCAATGCCATACAACACTCCTTCTGTGGCCTCCAACTGCTCTTAAATGCAAGTAAAACTAGATGCATGCTCTTCAACCAATCGCTACCTGCACCTGCCTGCCTGTCTAGCATCCCTACTCTGGACGGTTCTGACTTAGAATATGTGGACAACTACAAATACCTAGGTGTCTGGCTAGACTGTAAACTCTCCTTCCAGACTCACATTAAGCATCTCCAATCTAGAATCGGCTTCCTATTTCGCAACAAAGCCTCCTTCACTCATGCTGCCAAACATACCCTCGTAAAACTGACTATCCTACCAATCCTTGACTTCGGCGCTGTCATTTACAAAATAGCCTGTCATTTACAAAATAGCCTCCAACACTCTACTCAGCTAATTGGATGGAGTCTATCACAGTGCCATCTGTTTTGTCACCAAAGCCCCATATACTACCCATCACTGCGACCTGTATGCTCTCGTTGGCTGGCCCTCGCTTCATATTCGTCGCCAAACCCACTGGATCCAGGTCATCTATAAGTCTTTGCTAGGTAAAGCTCCGCCTTTTCTCAGCTCACTGGTCACTATAGCAGTACCCACCCACAGCACGCGCTCCAGCAGGTATTTTTTACTGGTCATCCCCAAAGCCAACTCCTCTTTGGCCGCCTTTCCTTCCAGTTCTCTGCTGCCAATGACTGGAACGAATTGCAAAAATCACTGAAGCTGGAGACTTATATCTCCCTCACTAACTTTAAGCATCAGCTGTCAGAGTAGCTTACTGATCACTGTACCTATACACAGCCAATCTGTAAATAGCTCACCCAACTACCTCATCCCTATATTGTTATTCATTTTTTGCTCCTTTGCACCCCAGTATCTCTACTTGCACATCCATCTGCTGCACAAACATCACTCCAGGGTTTAATTGATAAATTGTGATTATTTTGCCACTATGGCCTATTTATAGCCTTACCTCCCTAATCTTTTATACTATGTTATTGACTGTATGTTTGTTTATCCCATGTGTAACTGTGTTGTTTGTGTCCTCAGAAGCTCTGTCGGGTTGGATGTGGAGCGTCGCTGTACAGCTATTTTCAGGTCTCTCCAGAGACGTTTGATCGGGTTTAAGTAGGGCTCTGGCTGGGCCACTCAAGGACATTTAGAGACTCATCCCGAAGCCACTCCTGCGTTGTCTTGGCTGTGTGCTTAGGCTCGTTGTCCTGTTGGAAGGTGAACCTTCACCACAGTCTGAGGTCCTGAGTGCTGTAGAGCAGGTTTTCATCAAGGATCTTGTACTTTTGTCTGTTCATCTTTGCCTCAATCCTGCCTAGTCTCCCAGTCCCTGACACTGAAAAACATCCCCACATCATGATGCTGCCACCACACTTCACCGTAGGGATGGTGCCAGGATTCCTCCAGACGTCGCACATGCCATTCAGGCCAAAGAGTTCAATCTTGGTTTCATCAGACCAGTGAATCTTGTTTCTCATGGTCTGAGAGTCTTTAAGTGCCTTTTGGTGAACTCCAAGTGGGGTGTCATGTGCCTTTTCCTAAGGAGTGGCTTCGGTCTGGCACTCTACCATAAAGGCCTGGATGGCGGAGTGCTGCAGAGATGGTTGTCCTTCTGGATTGTTTTCCCATCTCCACAGAGGAACTCTAGAGCTTTGTCAGTGTCCATCGTGCTCTTGGACACCTCCTTGACCAAGGCCCTTCTCCTCCGATTGCTCAGTTTGGCCGGGTGGCCAGGACTAGGAAGAGTCTTGGTGGTTCCAAACTTCTTCCATTTAAGAATGATGGAGGCAACTGTGCTCTTGGGGACCTTCAATGCAGCAGGAATGTTTTGGTACCCTACCTAAGATCTGTGTCTCGACACAATCCTGTCTCTGAGCTGTCGAATCAATTGGATTTACCACAGGTGGACTCCAATTAAGTAGCAGAAACCTCTCAAGGATGATCAATGGAAACAGGATGCACCTGATCTCAATTTCCAGTCTCATAGCGAAGGGTCTGAAAATGTATGTAAACAAGACATTTCTGTTTTTTATTTGTAATAAATTTGCCCAGAAATTCTAACACCCTGTTTTTGCTTCGTCATTATGGGGTATTGTGTGTAGAATGCAGATTATTAAAAAGAAATGTAATCCAGTTTAGAATAACGCTGTAACGTAACACAATGTGGAAAAACTTTCCTATGGCACTGTAATCTCTAAAACAGGTCCCAATCTACCCTCTAGTGGTATGGAAACTTGTCATTATGTCTCAAATCAAATCAAAATCAAATCAAATCAAATTTATTTATATAGCCCTTCGTACATCAGCTGATATCTCAAAGTGCTGTACAGAAACCCAGCCTAAAACCCCAAACAGCAAACAATGCAGGTGTAAAAGCACGGTGGCTAGGAAAAACTCCCTAGAAAGGCCAAAACCTAGGAAGAAACCTAGAGAGGAACCAGGCTATGTGGGGTGGCCAGTCCTCTTCTGGCTGTGCCGGGTAGAGATTATAACAGAACATGACCAAGATGTTCAAATGTTCATAAATGACCAGTATGGTCGAATAATAATAAGGCAGAACAGTTGAAACTGGAGCAGCAGCACAGTCAGGTGGACTGGGGACAGCAAGGAGTCATCATGTCAGGTAGTCCTGGGGCACGGTCCTAGGGCTCAGGTCCTCCGAGAGAGAGAAAGAAAGAGAGAATTAGAGAGAGCATATGTGGGGTGGCCAGTCCTCTTCTGGCTGTGCCGGGTGGAGATTATAACAGAACGTGGCCAAGATGTTCAAATGTTCATAAATGACCAGCATGGTTGAATAATAGTAAGGCAGAACAGTTGAAACTGGAGCAGCAGCATGGCCAGGTGGACTGGGGACAGCAAGGAGTCATCATGTCAGGTAGTCCTGGGGCATGGTCCTAGGGCTCAGGTCCTCCGAGAGAGAGAAAGAAAGAGAGAAGGAGAGAATTAGAGAACGCACACTTAGATTCACAGAGGACACCGAATAGGACAGGAGAAGTACTCCAGATATAACAAACTGACCCTAGCCCCCGACACATAAACTAATGCAGCATAAATACTGGAGGCTGAGACAGGAGGGGTCAGGAGACACTGTGGCCCCATCCGAGGACACCCCGGACAGGGCCAAACAGGAAGGATATAACCCCACCCACTTTGCCAAAGCACAGCCCCCACACCACTAGAGGGATATCTTCAACCACCAACTTACCATCCTGAGACAAGGCCGAGTATAGCCCACAAAGATCTCCGCCACGGCTCAACCCAAGGGGGGGGCGCCAACCCAGACAGGCCGACCACAACAGTGAATCAACCCACCCAGGTGACGCACCCCCCCAGGGACGGCATGAGAGAGCCCCAGTAAGCCAGTGACTCAGCCCCGTAACAGGGTAGAGGCAAAGAATCCCAGTGGAAAGAGGGAATCGGCCAGGCAGAGACAGCAAGGGCGGTTCGTTGCTCCAGAGCCTTTCCGTTCACCTTCCCACTCCTGGGCCAGACTACACTCAATCATATGACCCACTGAAGAGATGAGTCTTCAGTAAAGACTTAAAGGTTGAGACCGAGTTTGCGTCTCTGACATGGGTAGGCAGACCGTTCCATAAAAATGGAGCTCTATAGGAGAAAGCCCTGCCTCCAGCTGTTTGCTTAGAAATTCTAGGGACAATTAGGAGGCCTGCGTCTTGTGACCGTAGCGTACGTGTAGGTATGTACGGCAGGACCAAATCAGAGAGATAGGTAGGAGCAAGCCCATGTAATGCTTTGTAGGTTAGCAGTAAAACCTTGAAATCAGCCCTTGCTTTGACAGGAAGCCAGTGTAGAGAGGCTAGCACTGGAGTAATATGATCAAATTTTTTGGTTCTAGTCAGGATTCTAGCAGCCGTATTCAGCACTAACTGAAGTTTATTTAGTGCTTTATCCGGGTAGCCGGAAAATAGAGCATTGCAGTAGTCTAACCTAGAAGTGACAAAAGCATGGATTAATTTTTCTGCATCATTTTTGGACATGATTTTTGCTATGTTACGTAGATGGAAAAAAGCTGTCCTCGAAATGGTCTTGATATGTTCTTCAAAAGAGAGATCAGGGTCCAGAGTAACGCCGAGGTCCTTCACAGTTTTATTTGAGACGACTGTACAACCATTAAGATTAATTGTCAGATTCAACAGAAGATCTCTTTGTTTCTTGGGACCTAGAACAAGCATCTCTGTTTTGTCCGAGTTTAATAGTAGAAAGTTTGCAGCCATCCACTTCCTTATGTCTGAAACACATGCTTCTAGCGAGGGCAATTTTGGGGCTTCACCATGTTTCATTGAAATGTACAGCTGTGTGTCATCCGCATAGCAGTGAAAGTTTACATTATGTTTTCGAATAACATCCCCAAGAGGTAAAATATATAGTGAAAACAATAGTGGTCCTAAAACAGAACCTTGAGGAACACCGAAATTTACAGTTGATTTGTCAGAGGACAAACCATTCACAGAGACAAACTGATATCTTTCCGACAGATAAGATCTAAACCAGGCCAGAACATGTCCGTGTAGACCAATTTGGGTTTCCAATCTCTCCAAAAGAATGTGGTGATCGATGGTATCAAAAGCAGCACTAAGGTCTAGGAGCACGAGGACAGATGCAGAGCCTCGGTCCGTTGCCATTAAAATGTCATTTACCACCTTCACAAGTGCCGTCTCAGTGCTATGATGGGGTCTAAAACCAGACTGAAGCATTTCGTATACATTGTTTGTCTTCAGGAAGGCAGTGAGTTGCTGCGCAACAGCCTTCTCTAAAATTTTTGAGAGGAATGGAAGATTCGATATAGGCCGATAGTTTTTTATATTTTCTGGGTCAAGGTTTGGCTTTTTCAAGAGAGGCTTTATTACTGCCACTTTTAGTGAGTTTGGTACACATCCAGTGGATAGAGAGCCGTTTATTATGTTCAACATAGGAGGGCCAAGCACAGGAAGCAGCTCTTTCAGTAGTTTAGTTGGAATAGGGTCCAGTATGCAGCTTGAAGGTTTAGAGGCCATGATTATTTTCATCATTGTGTCAAGAGATATAGTACTAAAAGACTTGAGCGTCTCTCTTGATCCTAGGTCCTGGCAGAGTTGTGCAGACTCAGGACAACTGAGGTTTGGAGGAATACGCAGGTTTAAAGAGGAGACCGTAATTTGCTTTCTAATAATCATAATCTTTTCCTCAAAGAAGTTCATGAATTTATCACTGCTAAAGTGAAAGTCATCCTCTCTTGGGGAATGCTGCTTTTTAGTTAGCTTTGCGACAGTATCAAAAAGGAATTTCGGATTGTTCTTATTTTCCTCAATTAAGTTAGAAAAATAGGATGATCGAGCAGCAGTAAGGGCTCTTCGGTACTGCACGGTACCGTCCTTCCAAGCTAGTCGGAAGACTTCCAGTTTGGTGTGGCGCCATTTCCGTTCCAATTTTCTGGAAGCTTGCTTCAGAGCTCGGGTATTTTCTGTGTACCAGGGAGCTAGTTTCTTATGAGACATTTCTCAAGAGAAACATTGATTCAAATAAGGGTCCGATTTATCAAATTACTACAGGCGGAATTAGGTGTCTTTGATGGGGTCAAAATTACCCCAAAGGACTTGAATTATTGATACAGTAACACTAAACAATGATTTACAGTTGAAGTCCGAAGTTTACATAAACTGATGTTGGAGTCATTGAAACTCGTTTTTCAACCACTTAACATATTTCTTGTTAAAAAAACTATAGTTTTGGCAAACGGTTAGGACATCTACTTTGTGCATGACACAGATAATTTATCCAACAATTGTTTACAGACTGTTTATTTCACTTATAATTCACTGTATACCAATTCCAGTGGGTCAGAAGTTTAAATACACTAAGTTGACTGTGCCTTTAAACAGCTTGGAAAATTCCAGAAGATGATGTCATGGCTTTCAAAGCTTTTTTTGAGTCAATTGGAGGTGTACCTGTGGATGTATTTCAAGGCCTACCTTCAAACTCAGTGCCTCTTTGCTTGACATCATGGGAAAATCAAAAGAAATCAAAAGAAATCAGCCAAGATCTCAGAATTTCCAAATGCCTGAAGGTACCACATTCATCTGTACAAACAACAGTACCCAAGTATAAACACCATGGGACCACGCAGCCATTATACCGCTCAGGAAGGAGACGCGTTCTGTCTCCTAGAGATGAACGTACTTTGGTGCGAAAAGTGCTAATCAATCCCAGAACAACAGCAAAGGACCTTGTGAAGATACTAGAGGAAACAGGTAAAAAAGTATCTATATCCACAGTAAAACGAGTACTACATCGACATAACCTGAAAGGCCGCTCGGCAAGGAAGAAGACACTGCTCCAAAACAAAATTATAACACTGGCCATAATGATCTTCGTTATGTTTGGAGGAAAAAGGGGGAGGGTTGCAAGCCGAAGAACACCATCCCAACCATTAAGTACGGGGGTGGCAGCATCATGTTGTGGGGTGCTTTGCTGCAGGAAGGACTGGTGCACTTCACAAAATAGATGGCTTCATGAGGCAGGAAAATTATGTAGATATATTGAAGCAACATCAGTCAGGAAGTGAAAGCTTTGTTGCAAATGGGTCTTCCAAATGGACAATGACCCCAAGCATACTTTCAAAGTTGTGGCAAAATGGCTTAAGGACAACAAAGTCAAGGTATTGGAGTAGCCATCACAAAGCCCTGACCTCAATGCTATAGAACATTTGTGGTCTGAACTGAAAAGTGTATGCGAGCAAGGAGGCCTACAAACCAGAATCAGTTACACCAGCTCTGTCAGGAGGAATGGGCCAAAATTCACCCAACTTATTGTGGGAAGATTGTGGAAGGCTACCCGAAACATTTGACCCAAGTTAAACAATTTAAATTCAATGCTACCAAGTACTAATTGATTGTATGTAAACTTCTGACCAACTGGGAATGTCATGAAATAAATAAAGCTGAAATAAATCCTTCTCTCTACTATTATTCAGACAGTTTACATTCTTAAAATAAAATGGTGATCCTAACTGGCCTACAACAGTGAATTTTTACGAGGATCAAATGTAAAAAATTGTGAAAAAATGGAGTTTAAATGTATTTGGCTAATGTGTATGTAAACTTCCCACTTCAACTGCATATTTGTTAACGACAAGTTAAATGACAAAATCATGAAACATTTGAAGAATTGAATGAACCACCCTTGGGCTATGATAAAAAAAATATGCCTCTGGGGTCAAAGTGACCACAGTCAGTAGTATGAGGGTTTAATTGAGAGTTCAAAAAAACATATGTTTACCTGTTGGGTAATGTTGAGTTGTTGAACTTCCTGAGTTGTCCTTTATGTGACCTCCTTCCTCTGTCTCTCAATCATTTCACCTATTCTCCCTCCCTGGCCTCTAGGTCACCAGACTGCTGATTATTATGCACACCTGTCACCATTGTTAAGCGCACCAGTGCTTATTGACACTCAGTTGGACAACATCACCTCCTTGATTACCTGCCCTATTTATGTCACTCCCTTTGGTTCCTTCCCCAGGCGTTAATGTTTCTGTTTCATGGCGGTGCGTTGTTCCTATTTCATGTTTGTTGATTTATAAAAATGTATTCACTCCCTGAACTTGCTGCCCGACTCTCAGCGTACATCGTTACAAATAAGGACTATTCCCATCCTTGTCTGCACCACATCTTATGAGTCAGCAGTTGCAATGTGTTTACATAATCATGAGCTGCCGTACAGCATCAGAACACTACTCAAATATGTAGCTAGGCATTGCAATATGTTCACATTGCAGACTATGTGTGTATTGCGTCACCCTAGAAAATAGAAGTGGATATCAGTTACATTAAAACATAAATCAGTTACGTTAGAATGCAGTGGATATCAGTTACATCAGAATATAGAGTGGATATCAGTTACATCAGAATGTAGAGTGGATATCAGTTACATCAGAATGTAGAGTGGATATCAGTTACATCAGAATGTAGAGTGGATATCAGTTACATCAGAATGTAGAGTGGATATCAGTTACATCAGAATGTAGAGTGGATATCAGTTACATCAGAATGTAGAGTGGATATCAGTTACATCAGAATGTAGAGTGGATATCAGTTACATCAGAATGTAGAGTGGATATCAGTTACATCAGAATATAGAGTGGATATCAGTTACATCAGAATGTAGAGTGGATATCAGTTACATCAGAATGTAGAGTGGATATCAGTTACATCAGAATGTAGAGTGGATATCAGTTACATCAGAATGTAGAGTGGATATCAGTTACATCAGAATATAGAGTGGATATCAGTTACATCAGAATGTAGAGTGGATATCAGTTACATCAGAATGTAGAGTGGATATCAGTTACATCAGAATGTAGAGTGGATATCAGTTACATCAGAATGTAGAGTGGATATCAGTTACATCAGAATGTCGAGTGGCTATCTGTTACATTATAATATAAATCAGTTACATTAGAATATCAAGTGTTTTTTACAGTTACATTAGAATATAGTGTTTTTCAGATATATTACAATATACATTGGTTATCAGCTACATTAGACAGGTTGGGATAGCAGATGGTTGTGAATGTTCAAAGACCTCAATTACAGAGTAACGAACATGGTGTGGCATGTTGTTTTGTCTTCCTCGCAAGACACTCCATCTGCTGGTCCTTTATGCAATAGCAAGAGGGAGGAATAGGTTGGCTACATACTGAGTGCACAAAACATTAGGAACACCTTCCTAATATTGAGTTGCACCCACCTTTTTTCCCTCAGTACAGCATCAACTCGTCATCGCATGGACTCTACAAGGTGTCGAAAGGGATGCTGGCCCATGTTTACTCCAATACTTCCCACAGTTATGTCAAATTAGCTGGATGTCCTTGGGGTGGTGGACCATTGAACAACCCAGCAGCGTTGCAGTTCTTGACACACTCAAACCGGTGCGCCTGGCACCTACTACCATACCCCCTTCAAAGGGACATAAATATTTTGTCTTGCTGCATTCACCCTCTGAATGGCCCACATACACCATCCATGTCTCAAGTCTTAAAAATACTTCTTTATCTGGTATCATCCCCTTCATCTACACTGATTTGAAGTGTATTTAACAAGTGACATAAATAAGGGATCATAGCTTTCACGTGGATTCACTTCAGGTCAGTCTATGTCATGGAAAGAGCAGGTGTTCCTAATGTTTTGTCCACTCAGTGTAATATGGTGATGATGTGCATTGTAAAGAGGAAAATACACATAAATGAAAGAAAATTAAATAGATTTAAGGTACTTGGTAGTAAATGTAGTGAAGTATATTGACCATTCAGTTCAATTGTCAATTCCTTCAACTTTTCACAGACAGTATACAGATTCATTTGAAAAGCGTTTTGCCTTTCCACAGATCCAACCAAGATCTGCATATCTGAATCAAGATGAAAACAGCTGTCAAAGGTGCTTGGAACTCAATCAATTTGATTTAGTTTAGTTTTGATATATGTGTTTGTTAAAGGGCTTGCCTAACGGGCTGGTTGTGGAGTATATCTGTAACTTTTTAAATAAAATCCTTATGGTCCATGAGCAACAGTTTGGCTTACAAGTCTCTGGCTGGGCTAACTCATTACAAAGCGTGATTCCAAATCACCTCTGCTACAGTACATGTACTCAGTTTATGTTTTGGAGCACTGAATCCACCTTTGACCCACGCTGGTTGAGCAATCTCCATTCTACATTTGACAGAATATCAGGCATAGAGTCTTCCTTTACCAGCAGAGGGCAGAAGTGACACATTCGTTGGACTCCGGGCATGCACTGCTACAACTAAAATAAGACATCATGGAGGCTTTCCATTTCTACTGATTCACATTCTATATCAACAGTTGGTGCTGTATCTTATTAATGTCAGCTGTTTACTTTTTTGACTGTACTTTTACTAGTTACAGAATGATCTTATGAAGCTGAACCAAGAGGCATTAATTGGTCACCCTACACAGGGAGACACTTACATAACATTTTAAAACAGAAAATATTGGAAAAGATAAATATTCAACTATTTTCCATCAGCATACATTCAAACTTTGAATTGTTTTTCATTTTATTTATATATATATATATTTTAGAGGATAGATCAGCTTCAATATTGCAGATATATTATGGCTTCTATCAATGTAATTGTCTGCATTATATCCAATACCCCATATATTTTTTTGTAAATATATATAATTCTATATATATTTATGTGTTTTCCTTTATTATTTTCCTAAAGTCCTACCATCCCTCCCATAATTGGAGTAAAGTAATTGACAACAACTCTTAGGCTTCTACTTCCAGCTGTCACGGCTAGCTGAAGGACTGGACCAAGGTGCAGCATGGTAAGCGTACATTTTCTCTTTATTCAAAAATGACGCCGACAAAACAAAGAACAAAAACCAAACCGTGAAGCTTTGGGCTATGTGCCCTGAACAAAGACAAAGTTAACTTCCCACAAAACACGTGGGGGAAAAGGGTACCTAAGTATGGTTCTCAATCAGAGACAACGATAGACAGCAGCCTCTGATTGAGAACCACACCCGGGCAAACACATAGAAATAGAAAAACATAGAACATAGACTGCCCACCCAAATCACAGGGCGTGACACCAGCGTATACATACTATTTATATTTTACAGTCACAGTATAGTTTACAATAGTTATCTTTCGTTTGTTTTTAGTCCCATCCTTCAGCTCCACTCAACCCCTCCCATCTCTCTCTGAACACCATCCAGTCCCAGTCTTCAGCTCCACTCAACCCCTCCCATCTATCTCTGAACACCATCCAGTCCCAGTCTTCAGCTCCACTCAACCCCTCCCATCTATCTCTGAACACCATCCAGTCCCAGTCTTCAGCTCCACTCAACCCCTCCCATCTATCTCTGAACACCATCCAGTCCCAGTCTTCAGCTCCACTCAACCCCTCCCATCTATCTCTGAACACCATCCAGTCCCAGTCTTCAGCTCCACTCAACCCCTCCCATCTATCTCTGAACACCATCCAGTTTTGATTTATATTTGCCATATATTTGTTTAACATTAAAACTGTTAAAAGCACAAATTATGAAAAAAAATATTTTGATATTTTATTTTTCTGTCTTTCTTTATAAATACCATTTGCCTAGACATAAGTAACAGTGTCTGTATAATCCGTAAGTAGGGCCGGGATGATACCAGTATCAAAATACACATTAGTATCGTGGCAAGGAAACAAAACACAATGCGGATTATGTAAACAAACATCATTATGTTGTCATCCAGAGTCACATTTATTTATTTTCCAAACTATGGAACACAATATTTTACATACAGCAGGTTTTTAAAGAACCAAAGAATTTGGTCTGCTTTGTGTTTTAATATTGCGATACCGGTATTGTCTCAGCCCTATCTGTTATACCATTTTATTTGCTATGCTAAAAGCCCAGTATCATTTGAAAGCGATGCTGCTTTCCCCTCTGTCCTTTCTCCAGCGTAATTTCCTATTCCGTGATAATGAGAGGGATCTGACCCCAGGTCAGAGGTTAGTGACCTATTAGCACACTGCCTCCCTTTCAAACAGTGTCTTAATCACATGCCAGCTGCTGGCATCACAGCACAGGAGGTTGGTGGGACCTTAATTGGGGAGGACGAGCTCGTGGTAATGGCTGGAGCAGAATCAGTGGAATGGTATCAAATACATCGAACACATGGTTTCTATAGTTTCCATGTGTTTGATGCCATTCCATTTATTCCATTCCAGACATTATTATGAGCCGTCCTCCACTCAGCATCCTCTACTGCATCACAGTCCCTACTGTAGCCACCTTCTTAGTCATTATCCTCCAGATATTATATGGGAATGACTTGGTTAATTGAATTACTTTGTGCAAAATATGCAAGTACAGCCAAAATGTATTAAAAATACTAAATATATTCAAAGTACAAAATGCGACAGCTAAAGAGGTAGATAATGTGTAACTGCTTGCTTGAGTTAATAACATGGTAATTATATATATATATATATATATATATATATATATATATATATACACATACATATATGGGGTATTGTGTGTAGATTGATGAAGATAAACATTTAATTAATTTTAGAATAAGGTGGTAAAGTAACAAAATGTAGAAAAAGGAAAGCGGTCTAAATACTTTCTGAATGCACTGTATTTAGTCTTGCCTGCATTAACTATACATTTTAAACCAACCAGGGCTTTCTTTGTAAGGCAACAAAGTCAGGTTGCAGCTTTAACATAGCCTGGTCAACAGTGGGGCAACGGCATACATAGCAGTGTTGTTTGCATACAGATGAATATTACTAGTTACAACAAATAGACCAATGTTATAAATAAATCGTGAAGAGAACAGGTCCCAATACTGACCCCTGCAGTAAAAAAAGGGTAATATCCAGGAAACTAGACATTGTCAGAAATCACACATTGACAGATAACTCTCAAGAAGCCTGATTCAGGCCAATTTCAGTCAACCTTTAAATGAGAATGTAATGGTCAACAGTGTCGAAGTCCTTGGAAAGGTCTATGAATAAAGCAGCACAAGAGTTTTTAGGATCTAAACTATTTAAAACATAATCTATGTTCAGATCTAAAACCGGACTGGTGTACATTTCCAATAGAAAGAGATGCTCTACTTTCCGGCTACCCGGATAAAGCACTAAATAAACTTTAGTTAGTGCTAAATATGGCTGCTAGAAAATTTACTAGAACCAAAAAATTTGATAATTTTACTAGCCTCCCTACACTGGCTTCCTGTTAAGGCAAGGGCTGATTTCAAGGTTTTACTGCTAACCTACAAAGCATTACATGGGCTTGCTCCTACCTATCTTTCCGATTTGGTCCTGCCGTACATACCTACACATATGCTACGGTCACAAGACGCAGGCCTCTTATTTGTCCCTATAATTTCTAAGCAAACAGCTGGAGGCAGGGCTTTCTCCTATGGAGCTCCATTTTTATGGAATGGTCTGCCTATCCATGTGAGAGACGCAGACTCGGTCTCAACCTTTAAGTCTTTATTGAATACTCATCTCTTCAGTAGGTCCTATGATTGAGTGTAGTCTGGCCCAGGAGTGTGAAGGTGAATGGAAAGGCACTGGAGCAACGAGCCGCCCTTGCTGTCTCTGCCTGGCCGGTTCCCCTCTCTCCACTGGGATTCTCTGCCTCTAACCCTATTCAGGGGCTGAGTCACTGGCTTACTGGTGCTCTTCCATGCCATCCCTAGGAGGGGTGCGTCACTTGAGTGGGTTGAGTCACTGACGCGGTCTTCCTGTCTGGGTTGGTGCTCCCCTTGGGTTATGCCGTGGCGGAGATCTTTGTGGGCTATACTCGGCCTTGTCTCAGGATGGTAAGTTGGTGGTTGAAGATATCCCTCTAGTGGTGTGGGGGCGGTGCTTTGGCATAGTGCTTTGGCATAGTGGGTGGGGTTATTTCAGGGTCGGGGGCAGGCATAGTGGTCAGGTAGGCGGGCTCAGAGACAAGACAGGCAAGGGTCAAAACTGGGAGGACTAGCAAAATAGAAATAGAAAGCAGGAGCCTGGGAAAACACGCTGGTTGACTTGAAAACATACAAGACAAACTGGCACAGAGAGACAGGAAACACATGGTTATATACACCAGGGAAAATTAGCAACACCTGGAGGGGGTGGAGACAATTACAAGACAGGTGAAACAGGTAAGGGCGTGACAATAATTCTGTTCTGATTTCAGATTTGAATAGCTGAGAAGCAGACTAAGATTTAATTTGTGTCTAATTTGTTGGGAAAGTGGTCATAGTAGCTGATTTGTGTCAAAAGTTACATTGTTTACAGTGAATACAGTAGAATGTTGGAAGGCATGATGTCACAATGGGCCCTTTAGAATGTTGAGGAAATCCCATGAAAGGGAATGGACAAAAAGAAGGACAAAAAGCTCCTCAATAGTTTATTAAAAAGTATAAAAGATATCAAAAGCTGTATACAAGCAACCATCTGAGTTAACCATGCATTGACCTTTTATTGACCGTTTAGCACTGTTTCTATGCACACTCACAGGGCCCTATACGCTCACACATACTGTCACTCCAACACACACACAAAACACTCACACATACTGTAATATGCATATACATTTATACTGACTCTACACCAGTTCTGGCTCCTCGGAGGAGGAAGGGGAGGACCAATCTCCTCAGTGAATTTCATAAAAATATAAATTGTAAAACATTTAAAAAGTTATCCTTTTAGATAAAACTACACTAAATATAATGACCAAATAATTGATTAAAACACACTATTTTTCAAAGAAGGTCTACAGTAGCCTCAACAGAATTCTGTAGGGTAGCATAGTGGTGTAGCCGGAGGACAGCTAGCTTTCATCCTCCTCTGAGTACATTGATTTCAATACAAAACCTAAGAGGCTCATGGTTCTCACCCCCTTCCATAGACTTACACAGTAATTATGACAACTTCCGGAGGGCAGCCTCCAACCTATCAGAGCTCTTGCAGCATGAACTGACATGTTGTCCACCCAATCAAACGATCAGATAATTAATCTACTACTGAAGCATAAGCTACAGCTAGCTAGCACTGCAGTGCATAAAATGTGGTGAGTGGTTGACTCAAAGAGAGAGAAAGATAGTAGATTAACAGTTTTGAACAAATACATTTCTTCCAAAATGAAGAAAAAGCAAGAGAGAAATAGAGCAAGAGAGAGATTGTCATTTTTTTCCCACTTTCCGTTGCACTTACTTAGCTAGCAAATGCAGCAAGCTAGCTTAGCCTACTGAAACACCCTGCTCAAACAGAGGGATGCTATGTTAGCTACACAACACTGTAACTCTTCCAAGTCAAGGTAAGCTTTTGGTTTTACAAATGTATTGCCGCGAGGCCCGCTGGTGTAACTGGTTACTGACTGTACACTGTAACGTTACTGCATGATTGTAGCAGGTTTACTAACACATTAGTTCTATTAGCTATGCTGACTATGAAGTTACTTTAACTAATATGGTGACAACGATGTAGGCTGTGTGTATCGGTTTGTCCTGGAAAGTTTTTTTCTCGCCCTGTCACATACAGCTAATGTGTTGTGCATTGAAGTCCACAAGCAAAGGGACAAGGTGAGAGAAGGAGAGGGCATATATGTGAGAAGGAATACAATGCTGTTGCTATGAATGTGAACTGTGTTTACACGTGATCAGGGGTGTATTCATTCTGCTGATTCTGTTGAAAAAATGGTCTTAAATCGAAGAAAACGGGGATTAACATGATTGCACCCTAGGCGGTTTTGAATGTCACTGTCAGTCATCTCAAATGTGTCTCTTGACCTGTGCACCTACGTTGTAAACGTTCATTCATAGGCTAGGTTGTAGCAACCTCGTGATGGATATAGGGAACATTAGAGTATCATGTAGTAGCCTAAACCTATCGATGTTACATTGAACTGGGTGAATGGAATATGAATGACAGTCATCCAATATGCTGTAATAGAAACAAGGCCATGCTCATGAAAAACAATTGTCATCGGGCATCATAATCGACACCGAACCGCCACTGCTCTTCACACCCGCACACCCACTCATATACAAGCTGCTGCTACTCTGTTTATCTTATATCCTGTTTCCTAGTCCCCTTACCCATATACATATACTGTAGTATCAACTTCCATCACTCCAGTATCTCTGCACATTGTATGGCATTGGAACTGACTTTTAAAACATATTTCCTGTATATCCAGTGTAAGTGGGAAGTTTACATACACCTACGCCAAATACATTTAAACTCAGTTTTTCACAATTCCTGACATTTAATCCTAAAAATTATCTGTTTTAGGTCAGTTAGGATCACCACTTTATTTTAAGAATGTGAAATGTCAGAATAATAGTACAGAGAATGATTTATTTCAGCTTGCATTTCCTTCATCACATTCCCAGTGTGTCAGAAGTTTATATACACTCAATTCATACTTGGTAGCATTGCCTTTATATTGGTTAATTAACTTGGGTCAAACATTTTGGGTAGCCTTCCACAAGCTTTCCACAATAAGTTGGGTGGATTTTGGCCCAGTCCTCCTGACAGAGCTGGTGTAACTGTGTCAGGTTTGTAGGCCTCCTTGCTCACACATGCTTTTTCAGTTCTGCCCACAAACGTTCTATGGGATTGAGGTCAGGGCTTTGTGATGGCCACTCAAACACCATGACTGCCACAACTTTGGAAGAATGCTTGGGGTCATTGTTAATTTGGAAGACACATTTGCGACAAAGCTTTAACTTCCTGACTGATGTCTTGAGATGTTGCTTCAATATATCTACATAATTTTCCTGCCTCGTGACGCCATCTATTTTGTGAAGTGCACCAGTCCCTCCTGAGGCAAAGCACCCCCACAACATGATGCTGCCACTCCTGTGCATCACGGTTGGGATGGTGTTCTTCGGCTTGCAAGCCTCCCCCTTTTCCCTCCAAACATTCCAAAGAGTTCTATTTTTGTTTCATCGGACTAGAGGACATTTCTCTTCAAGAAGTACGATCTTTGTCCCCATGTGCAGTTGCAAACCGTAGTCTGGCTTTTGTTATGGCGGTTTTGGAGCAGTGGCTTCTTCCTTGCTGAGCTGCCTTTCAGGTTATGTCGATGTAGGACTCGTTTTACTGTGGATATAGATACTTTTGTTCCTGTTTCCTCCAGTATCTTCACAAGGTCCTTTGCTGTTGTTCTGGGATTGATTTGCACTTTTCACACCAAAGTACGTTCATCTCTAGGAGACAGAATGCGTCTCCTTCCTGAGCGGTATGGCAGCTGCGTGGTCCCATGGTGTTTATACTTGCGTACTATTGTTTGTACAGATGAACGTGGTACCTTCAGGCGTTTGGAAATTGCTCCCAAGGATGAACCAGACTTGTGGAGGTCTACAATTTTTTTTCTGATGTCATGCAAAGAGGCACTGAGTTTGAAGGTAGGCCACAGGTACACCTCCAATTGACCCAGATTATGTCAATTAGCCTATCAGAAGCTTTTAAATCCTTGACATCATTTTCGGGATTTTTACAAGCTGTTTAAAGGCACAGTCAACTTAGTGTATTTAAACTTCTGACCTACTGGAATTTTGATAGAGTGAATTATAAGTGAAAAAATCTGTCTGTAAACAATTGTTGGAAAGCGACTTGTGTCATGCACAAAGTAGATGTTCTAACCGACTTGCCAAAACTATAGTATGTTAACAAGAAATTTGTGGAGTGGTTGAAAAATGAGTTTTAATGCCTCCAACCTAAGTGTACGTAAACTTCCAACTTCAACTGTAGTATACTTTCTTACTTACACACTAACTTACTTTATTTTGTATTTCATATCTCTTACTTTTATATCTTGTGATTTTTTTTCTAGTAATACATTGTTATTGATTATTGCATTGTTGTTAATAATAATAGATTACATTTTTATATCTGTTTTCATTCAGAGTTATCTCATTGCTCTACTGGGGATAAACAAAAACAATAACATACATTTAGAATCAAGGCAGGTAAAATAGCAATATTGGGCTATTATATATCTTATTATCTATTTTATATATTCAATGAGCTCCAAAAATGTTGGGACAATGAAACATTTTTTGTTGTTTTGTTTCTGTACTCCAGCACTCTAGCACTTTGAAATGGTACTATGAGGTTGATGAAATGGTACTATGAGGTTGGTGAAATGGTACTATGAGGTTGATGAAATGGTACTATGAGGTTGATGAAATGGTACTATGAGGTTGATGAAATGATACTATGAGGTTGGTGAAATGGTACTATGAGGTTGATGAAATGATACTATGAGGTTGATGAAATGGTACTATGAGGTTGATGAAATGGTACTATGAGGTTGATGAAATGGTACTATGAGGTTGATGAAATGGTACTATGAGGTTGATGAAATGGTACTATGAGGTTGGTGAAATGATACTATGAGGTTGGTGAAATGATACTATGAGGTTGATGAAATGATACTATGAGGTTGGTGAAATGATACTATGAGGTTGATGAAATGGTACTATGAGGTTGATGAAATGATACTATGAGGTTGGTGAAATGGTACTATGAGGTTGATGAAATGGTACTATGAGGTTGATGAAATGGTACTATGAGGTTGATGAAATGGTACTATGAGGTTGATGAAATGGTACTATGAGGTTGGTGAAATGATACTATGAGGTTGGTGAAATGATACTATGAGGTTGATGAAATGATACTATGAGGTTGGTGAAATGGTACTATGAGGTTGGTGAAATGATACTATGAGGTTGATGAAATGATACTATGAGGTTGGTGAAATGGTACTATGAGGTTGGTGAAATGATACTATGAGGTAGATGAAATGGTACTATGAGGTTGATGAAATGGTACTATGAGGTTGATGAAATGATACTATGAGGTTGGTGAAATGGTACTATGAGGTTGGTGAAATGGTACTATGAGGTTGGTGAAATGATACTATGAGGTTGATGAAATGGTTCTATGAGGTTGATGAAATGGTACTATGAGGTTGGTGAAATGATACTATGAGGTTGATGAAATGGTACTATGAGGTTGATGAAATGGTACTATGAGGTTGGTGAAATGATACTATGAGGTTGGTGAAATGGTACTATGAGGTTGATGAAATGGTACTATGAGGTTGGTGAAATGATACTATGAGGTAGATGAAATGGTACTATGAGGTTGATGAAATGGTACTATGAGGTTGATGAAATGGTACTATGAGGTTGGTGAAATGGTACTATGAGGTTGATGAAATGATACTATGAGGTTGGTGAAACGGTACTATGAGGTTGGTGAAACGGTACTATGAGGTTGGTGAAATGATACTATGAGGTTGGTGAAATGGTACTATGATGTACAGACTGCCAACTTTTATTTGAGGGTATTTTCATCCATATCGGGTGAACAGTTTAGAAATAAAAGCAGATTTTGTACATAGTCTCCCCATTTTAGGGGACCAAAAGTACTGGGAAAAATTATATTATGTGTGTATTAAAGTAGTAAAAAGTTATTTGGTTCCATGGTCATAGCACGCATCAAGCATGTGACTCTACAAACTTGTTGGATGCATTTGCTGTTTGTTTTGGTTGTGTTTAAGATGATTTTGTGCCCAATAAAAATGCATGGTAAATAATGTAGTGTCATTTTGGAGTCACTTTTATTGTAAATTAGAATAGAATACGTTTCTGAACACTTCTACGTTAATATGGATGCTACCATGATTACGGATAGTCCTGAAATAATAGTGAATAATGATGAGCGAGAAGGTTAGAGTCTTAAATATCATCCATATTAATGTAGACATGTTTGGAAACATATTCTATTCTTATTTACAATAAAATTTACTCCAAAATGGCACAATATATTATTTAACATTCGTTTCTATTGGGCACAAAATAATCTGAAATACAACCAAATACATTTGTACAGTCCCAAAATGTTTGGAGCTCACTGTATTTATAACATGAGAAGTAATGAAGCGTCATACTGTATTTATAACATGAGAAGTAATGTCGAGACATACTGTATCTATAACATGAGAAGTAATGAAGAGTCATACTGTATTTATAACATGAGAGGTAATGTCGAGTCATACTGTATCTATAACAGAAGAGGAAGTAATGGCGAGTCACACTGTGTTTATAACATGAGAAGTAATGTCGAGTCACACTGTATTTATAACATGAGAAGTAATGTTGAGGCATACTGTATTTATAGCATGAGAAGTAATGTTGAGACATACTGTATTTATAACATGAGAAGTAATGTTGAGTCATACTGTATCTATAACAGAAGAGGAAGTAATGTCGAGTCATACTGTATTTATAACAAAATAAGTAATGTCGAGTCATACTGTATCTATAACAGAAGAGGAAGTAATGTCGAGTCATACTGTATTTATAACAGAAGAAGTAATGTCGAGTCATTCTTTATTTATAACAAAAGAAGAAGTAATGTCAAGTCATACTGTATTTATAACAGAATAAGTAATGTTGAGACATACTGTATTTATAACATGAGAAGTAATGTCGAGTCATACTGTATCTATAACAGAAGAGGAAGTAATGTCAAGTCATACTGTATTTATAACAGAATAAGTAATGTCGAGTCATACTGTATTTGATTGAACATTCGTGGAAGACTGACACATTTCATACATTTCTCCCTTCAGGTTCACCCCGCTATCATCCAGAAGGCGAGGTCAGTACATGTGCATCAAAGCTGGGACCGAGAGACTGAAAAACAGCTTCTATCTCAAGGCCATCAGACTGTTAAACAGCCACCACTAACATTGAGTGGCTGCTGCCAACACACTGACTCAACTCCAGCCACTTTAATAATGGGAATTGATGGGAAATGATGTAAAATATATCACTAGCCACTTTAAACAATGCTACCTAATATAATGTTTACATACCCTACATTATTAATCTCATATGTATATGTATATACTGTACTCTATATCATCTACTGCATCTTTATGTAATACATGTATCACTAGCCACTTTGTTTACATACTCATCTCATATGTATATACTGCACTCAATACCATCTACTGTATCTTGCCTATGCCGCTCTGTACCATCACTCACTCATATATCTTTATGTACATATTCTTTATCCCCTTACACTTGTGTCTATAAGGTTGTAGTTTTGGAATTGTTAGCTAGATTACTTGCTGGTTATTACTGCATTGTCGGAACTAGAAGCACAAGCTTTTCGCAACACTCGCACTAACATCTGCTAACCATGTGTATGTGACAAATAACATTTGATTTGATTTGATTGAGTTGATTTGATTTGATTTATTTTGTAGTAACTGTCATTGACTTTACCACGACACGACAGAGTATTTTATTAAAGGCAAGCCAATATGACGGTGGAGTATAAAATATCAAGTTCAAAATGAGTTATTGATTACTACACCGTTGTAAATGAAAGAATGATCTTTCTCTGCCAGAGAACTTCATAGAGAGCCATCTCAGAGTTAACTACATTTAAAATAACGGATTCAAAAGACGCAATAACATCAAGGTTCAAGCCTTAACTGAAACAGATTCCTTACGAACAGAACTACAAGAGTCCTTTCTGTATAATTGACAAAGTACAGTACAGAGTTTGAAAGCAATACTCAAACTGAGTTGGCGCCAAAGATTGGCCCACACCTAATCCCTTGTAAAGTCAATTAAATGTAATCCTGAGAGAGAGAGAGAGAGAGAGAGAGAGAGAGAGAGAGAGAGAGAGAGAGAGAGAGACGTGGCTTTCTTGTGGTCCAGTAACTTCTGTAATAAGTCTTCATTAGTTGGGAGTGGGCTCTGTGCTGCTGAGAGGGAATGAAAGGATTTGTGTGTCTGATTCTCCTGCGCTGCGTAACAACTTTGCCCATGAATCATGTATCGTATAACTCACATGGGGCTGAAAGGAAGACTTATCACTTACCCCAGGCCCCCAGGCCCACACTCCTGCATTACGCTGTGCTCAGATACTACATTGTATACTGTACTGTATTAAAGTACTATGCTAAATGACTGGGTTGTGATAGACTTTTTTACTAAATCTAGGACACAGTAGTGATATATATTCTCTATAATTTTTCTTTGGCAAACAGCCTATATGTCAATTTACACTGGATTATAGTGATGTATTGACTCAAATACATTGTGTTTACTGTTCTTATTCTAGCAAACAGTTGACCAAATCTGGACACTGAATGCTCTTATTATATTTCCACCTGAAGCCCTGCATGTGACAGAGCAACACCTGAGGTATAATTCTGTCACAGTAATTCAACAGTAATCTTGCCTCATTTCATTCAGATTACACACAACTGGGAGAAAACCAGATACCCTGCCGATACTGTTCTTCTGACAATACACTTTTAATGCCTTCAGTAAGATGATGAGGAATTACTCACCAGAGAACGAGAAAGCTTTAAATTACCCAACAAAAAATTGTTGGGTAATTTGGTGGATTTGGTGGATCTCAATCATAGAGAATGATAGAGGACTCCTCATTGTATCTGTCCCATTATCGCATGTCCCATTATTGCTACTTTTATGAGTTGGTTAACAAACTGAATGGGTGCATACTGCCACATGGAGTGTGTTGTTAAAACAGATATAAAGCCAAGGTTGGTGATTTACTGGCACCTGCAGTTATGAGAGAGAGATGAGGAGAGAGAGAGAGAGAGAGAGAGAGAGAGAGAGATGAGGCGAGAGAGATGAGGAGAGAGAGAGAGATGAGGAGAGAGAGAGAGAGAAAGAGAGAGAGATGAGGAGAGAGAGAGAGATGAGGAGAGAGAGCGAGAGAGCGAGAGCGATGAGGAGAGAGAGCGAGAGAGAGAGATGAGGTGAGAGAGATGAGGAGAGAGAGAGAGATGAGGAGAGAGAGAGAGAAAGAGAGAGAGAGAGATGACCTCATAGTCCGACCCATTCCGGATGCGGGATCGTGACTACAGCCTCAAGCTCATTACCATAACGCAACGTTAGCGATTTCTAAAAATCGCAAATGAAATGAAATAAATATGCCTGCTCTCAAGCTTATCCTTTTCTTAACAACACTGTCATCTCAGATTTTCAAAATATGCTTTTGAACCAGAGAAAATAAATCATTTGTGTAAGAGTGTTGATAGCTAGCTTAGCATTTAGCGTAGCATTTAGCACGCAACATATTCACAAAAACCAGCAAAGGAATCAAATAAAATAATTTACCTTTGAAGAACTTCAAATGTTTCAATGAGGAGACTCTCAGTTACATAGCAGATGTCCAGTTTTTCCTGAAAGATTCTTTGTGTAGGACAAATCGCTCCATTTTGTTACTATGCATTTGGCTACCGAAACTAACCGAAAATTCAGTCACCTACACGTCGAACTTTTTTCCGAATTAACTCCATAATATCGACTGAAACATGGCAAAAGTTGTTTGAATCAATCCTCAAGGTGTTTTGTCATATATCTCTTCATTGAAATGCCGTTCGTGGAACCATGCTTTCTTGTCAGAATCCCATGGAAAAATACCAGTAGCTGAGTTTTGCGCACCAATTTCCACGCAGGACACCGTGCGGACACTTGGCAATTGTAGTCTCTTATGGTCAATCTTCCAATGATATGCCTGCAAATACGTCACAATGCTCCAGACCCCTTGGGGAAACGATAGAAAGGGTCGGCTCATTCCTGTCGCATTCACAGCCATATAAGGAGATCATGGAAAACGTAGCTTCGGAAATCCTGTTCATTTCCTGGTTGCAGAAACATCTTGGTTTTGCCTGAAGGTTTTGTTCTAGGGCACTCACAGTGAAAATCTATGCAGTTTGCAGCACTCTGAAACGTCAGAGTGTTTTCTTTCCAAAGCTATCAATTCCATGCATAGTCGAGCATCTTTTCGTGACAAAATGTTGCGCTTAAAACGGGCACGTCTTTTTATCCAAAAATGAAATACTGCCCCTAGAGTCGTAAGAGGATGAACAAACTGAATGGGTGCATACTGCCACATGGAGTGTGTTGTTAAAACAGATATAAAGCCAAGGTTGGTGATTTACTGGCACCTGCAGTTATGAGAGAGTGAGATGAGGAGAGAGAGAGAGATGAGGAGAGAGAGAGAGAAAGAGAGAGAGATGAGGAGAGAGAGAGAGATGAGGAGAGAGAGCGAGAGAGAGATGAGGAGAGAGAGAGAGAGCGAGAGAGATGAGGAGAGAGAGCGAGAGAGATGAGGAGAGAGAGCGAGAGAGATGAGGCGAGAGAGATGAGGAGAGAGAGAGATGAGGAGAGAGATAGAGAGAGAGAGACAGAGAGAGAGAGAGAGAGAGATGAGGAGAGAGAGATGAGGAGAGAGAGAGAGAGATGAGGAGAGAGAGCGAGAGAGAGATGAGGAGAGAGAGAGAGAGCGAGAGAGATGAGGAGAGAGAGCGAGAGAGATGAGGAGAGAGAGCGAGAGAGATGAGGCGAGAGAGATGAGGAGAGAGAGAGATGAGGAGAGAGATAGAGAGAGAGAGACAGAGAGAGAGAGAGAGAGAGAGAGAGAGATGAGAGAGAGAGAGAGAGAGACAGAGAGAGAGAGAGAGAGAGAGAGAGACAGGGACAGATATATATATATATATATATATATAGAGAGAGAGAGAGAGAGAGAGATAGAGATGAGGAGAGAGAGAGAGAGAGACAGAGAGAGAGAGAGAGAGAGACAGAGACAGATATATATATATATAGAGAGAGAGAGAGAGAGAGAGAGAGAGAGAGAGAGAGAGAGAGATGAGGAGAGAGAGAGAGAGAGACAGAGAGAGAGAGAGAGAGAGAGAGATGGTGCCGTAAAGAAGTATGGGTTGCACCTCCATCACTCGGTCTGTCATTATCATTGATATCAACATTCCACAAATAGAATGAGGGGCTAATGACTTTGAACGGGAGCTAATGACTGTTTTACTCAGTGACGTAGGTGAGTCACTAAACCTCGAATCCGAATAGAATCCCATGTCCCCTGTACTTGAGCCAAGCCATTTTCTCTGAGGAAATATGGATATGAAGTGCAGTGGGAAAAGTGCAAATTCGAAGCCAGACTACTTTTCTATAGCCTACTCAAGGGAGAGAAAAACAAAGATAGACTGTTGTTTTACTATTAAACTCCATGCCGCTATTGTTTTTATTTTTGTAAAGCAGCTTGTATTCCTTAACCAAGCAAGGGGTAGCTAACTCAAAGGCTGGTGGTGACTGGTTAGTGACGGGAAAGCAAGAGTCACATGGGTGATGTGTATAATCGGAGGCGTCAGAGCGGAGCTGGTCTGCCTGTCTGCCCACACTCATTGCTTGTTCACCTGCAGCTCACCTGCAGCTCACCTGCAGCTCACCTGCAGCTCACCTGCAGCTCACCTGCAGCTCACCTGCAACTCACCTGCAGCTCACCTGCAGCTCACCTGCAGCTCACCTGCAGCTCACCTGCAGCTCACCTGCAGCTCACCTGCAGCTCACCAGGTGATGTAGCTTTGTTTGACGGGTGTGACGCAATCTTCCCACTGCTGAACAAAACTGTGCTGCACATCTGTGCTGCTAATTTCAATTGTGCTCATCACTGAAAAGCTCTCATTCTCTTCAAAAACTCTTGTCCTGTCCTCTAAATAGTCAGATGTATGTTTATTTCTGGGTCTATTTAGTCAGTTAATAAGGCTAGGGGTTCCGCTCGACAACATCCGCTGAAAAGGCAGAGTGGAAATGCATTTTTTAAATTTATTTTTTACAAATATTTAACTTTAATACATTCACAAGTGCATTCACTTGTTAATCTACCCATCGTGTCCATCGGAAATGATGGGTAGATTAACAAGAAGTTTATCTTTCATTTGCTATATTGTACTTGTTAATGTGTGTAAGTTACATATTTCAAAAAAATATATTTGAATTTTGCGCTCTCCCTTTTCAGCGGAATGTTGTCGAGGGGATCCGCTAGCGGAACGTCTGCACTAGAAAGGTTAAAGTGACTATTCATAGATTATAAACCGAGAGTAGCAGCAGCAAAAAAGAGGGGTCTATGTAGCACTTTTGATTAGCTGTTCAGGAGTCTTATGGCTTGGGGGTAGAAGCTGTTAAGAAACCTTTTGGACCTAGACTTGGCGCTCCGGTACCGCTTACCATGCGGTAGCAGTACAGTCTACGACTAGGGTGGCTGGAGTCTTTGACAATTTTTAGGGCCTTCCTCTGGCACCACCTGGTATAGAGGTCCTGGATGGCAGGAAGCTTGGCCCCAGTGAGGTACTGGGTGGTACAAACTACCCTCTGAAGTGCCTTGCAGTTGGAGGCAGAGCAGTTGCCATAACAGGCAGTGATGGTGCAGCTGTAGAACCTTTTGAGGATCTGAGGACCAATGCCAAATCTTTTCAGTCTCCTGACGGGAAATAGGCTTTGTCGTGCCCTCTTCATGACTGTCTTAGTGTGTTTGGACCATGATCGTTTGTTGGTGATGTAGACACCAAGGAACTTGAAGCTCTCAACGTGGTCCACTACAGCCCTGTCGATGACAATGGGGGTGTGGTCGGTCCTCTTTTTCCTGGAGTCCACAATCATCTCCTTTGTCTTGATCACATGGAGGGAGAGGTTGTTGTCTTGGCACCACACCACCAGGTCTCTGACCTCCCTATAGGCTGTCTCATTGTTATGTGCTTGGCCATGCAGTCATGAGTGAACAGGGATTACAGGAGGGGAATGAGCACGCACTCCTGAGGGGCCCCCGTGTTGAGGATTGAGGATCAGCGTGGTAGATGTGTTGTTCCCTACTCTTACCACCTGGGAGACGGCCCATAAGGAAGCTCAGGATCCAGTTGCAGAGGGAAGTGTTTAGTCCCAGGGTCCTTAGCTTAGTGATGAGCTTTGAGGGCACTATGGTGTTGAACGCTGAGCTGTAGTCAATGAATATCATTCTCGCATAGGTGTTCCTTTTGACCAGGTGGGAAAGGGCAATGTTGAGTGCAATAGAGATTGCATCATCTGTGGATCTGTTGGGGCAGTATGCAAATTGGAGTGGGTATAGGGTTTCTGGGATAATGGTGTTGATGTGAGCAATGACCAGGCTGTCAAAGCACTTCATGGCTACACACATGAGTGCTACGGGTCGGTAGTCATTTAGGCAGGTTGCCTTAGTGGTCTTAGTCTTAGTGACAGCATAGGTCTGCGGTGGTATATAGACTTCTATGAAAAATATAGAGGTAAACGCTCTTGGTAATAGTGTCGTCTACAGCTTATCATGATATACTCTACCTCAGGCGAGCAAAACCTCGAGACTTCCTTAGATTTTGTGCACTAGTTGATGTTTACAAATATACATAGGCCGCCGCCCCTTGTTTTACCAGAGGCCCTGTTCTCTCCTGCCGAAAAAGCTTAAAACCCCCCAGCTGTATGTTAATCATGTCGTCGTTCAGCCACGTATCCTACCAACAGGACATTAAAAACTGTAATATCTTGTGTTTCACCGTGTTCTTAGTACGTCTATTTTATTAGCGATTGATAGTACGTTGGCTAATAGGACCGATGGTGATGGTAGATTTCCTTCTTGGCTTGTTACGTCCGTCGTTGAATGAGCGAGACCAAAGCACAGCGTGGAACATGTTCATGATAATTTAATAATGAAACACTGACAAAACAATAAAATACAAACAAACGTAAAGTTCTGCAGGGCTAGACAGCTACTGTGCAAAAACAAGATCCCACAAACTAGGGTGGAAAACAGGCTGCCTATATATGATTCCCAATAAGGGACAACGATAGAACCCATACCCGGCCAACAAAGAAATAGAAAACCAGAATGCCCACCCAAATCACACCCTGACCTAACCAAATAGAGAAATAAAAAGGGAGTGACAGTACCCCCCCCCCCCCCCCCCCAAGTTGGGGACTCCGCAAAACCTGACTCTATGAGGCAGGGTCCGGGTGGGCATCTAGCCTCGGTGGCGGCTCCGGTTCGGGCGTAGACCCCGCTCTGCTTGCTGATCCCTCCGCTTCCATGGATCCGGACCGTGGATCGTCGCCGGAGGAGCCGGACCGTAGATCGTCGCCAAAGGACAGCCGACCGTGGCTGAAGCCTCTGGACTGCAGACTGTCGCTGGAGGCTTTGGACTGCAGACCATCGCTGGAGACACTGGACTGCAGACCGTCGCTGGAGACTCTAGACTGCAGACCGTCGCTGGAGACTCTGGACTGGAGACAGTCGCTGGAGGCTCTGGACTGGGAACCCTCGCAGACGGCTCTGGACTGGGAACCCCCACTGGAGGCCCCTGACTGGGAGCCCTCACTGGAGGCTTCGTGCCGTGGATCATCACTGGAGGCTTCGTGCAATGGATCATCATTGCAGGCTTCATGCCATGGATCATCACTGGAGGCTTCGGGCCCTGGAACATCACTGGAGGCCGGGTGCGTAGAGCTGGCACAGGATATACTGGGCCGTGGAGACTCACCGGAGGTCTGGAGCGCAGAGCTGGCACAACCCGTCCTGGCTGGATGCTCACCCTAGCCCGGCAACTGGCACAGGACGCACTGGGCTGTGAAGGCGCACCGGAGACACAGTGCGAAGAATCGGCACATATTGTACCGGAACGGTGACACACACACCAGGGCGAGTGCGCGAAGGAGACACAGGACGCACTGGACTGGGGAGGCCGGTGCACATGACACCGGACTGGTTTCACGCTCCTCAGCACGCCAGCTCTGCAGTGCTTTCAACGCCAGCACCTCTCTCCGGAATCTTGCGTCGAGCTTCTCACTCGACTCCCTGACTGGCTCTGGTTCAACCCTCGGCTCCGCCGACCACTCCGTGTGCATCCCCAATATATTTTTTAGGGCTGCCTCTTGTGCTTGTGTCGTGTCCTAGATTCCTGGTCTCTTCGCTGTACCTCTCTCGCTGCCTCCACCTGCTTCCATTGCAGGGTCTAAACCTATGCTATATCAGAGATTAAACCTATGCTATATCAGAGATTAAACCCATGCTATATCTGAGATTAAACCCATGCTATATCAGAGATTAAACCTATGCTATTTCAGAGATTAAACCCATGCTATATCAGAGATTAAACCCATGCTATATCAGAGATTAAACCCATGCTATATCAGATATCAAACCCATGCTATATCAGAGATTAAACCCATGCTATATCAGAGATCAAACCCATACTATATCAGATATCAAACCCATGCTATATTAGAGATCAAACCCATGCTATATCAGAGATTAAACCCATGCTATATCAGATATCAAACCCATGCTATATCAGAGATTAAACCCATGCTATATCAGAGATTAAACCCATGCTATATCAGATATCAAACCCATGCTATATCAGAGATTAAACCCATGCTATATCAGAGATTAAACCCATGCTATATCAGAGATTAAACCCATGCTATATCAGAGATTAAACCCATGCTATATTATAGATTAAGCCCATGCTATATCAGAGATTACACCCATGCTATATTAGAGATTAAACCTATGCTATATCAGAGATCAAACCAATGCTATATCAGAGATCAAACCCATACTATATCAGATATCAAACCCATGCTATATTAGAGATCAAACCCATGCTATATCAGAGATTTTACCCATGCTATATCAGAGATTTTACCCATGCTATATTAGATTAAACCCATACTATATCAGAGATCAAACCCATGTCATGTCAGAGATCAAACTCATACTATATCAGATATCAAACCCATGCTATATTAGAAATCAAACCCATGCTATATTAGAGATCAAACCCATGCTATATCAGAGATTTTACCCTTGCTATATTAGAGATCAAACCCATTCTATATTAGAGATCAAACCCATGCTATTTTAGAGATCAAACCCATGCTATATTAGAGATTTTACCCATGCTATATCAGAGATTTTATCCATGCTATATTAGAGATAACACCCTGCTATATTAGACATCAGATGCTATCTACCTGTCATTGTGCCATATTTATTATATTTACTGTTTTCTTCTTTTGCTGTTGGTGATCAACCCATCTTGGACAAGCAAGTGCCTGCCAGAACGGATCTCTTTCTAAATGGTATGTGAAACATATGTCAATGATAGCATAACACATTCTACATCAAATAGATATGTCCTAAACTACTCTGTTTGGAACACTGATGTATACAGCATGGTAATCCATACCTTGAATCCACAAACACGAGAAGATATCCAATGCCTATTGACAGAATGCAGATTAATACAAAGCAAGGTCAGGCCAAGGTTTGGGTTGAGGTTTTGGTGAACTCACCAAAGGAGTCTTCCCAGGTTCAGTGATGCTCCTCTCAAGTCTGTCTATGGCCTTCTTCACTCTGAGCTAAACACCTGTCCTTTGATCCTGTCAGCTCTGAGCCAGGTCCCAGGGATCAGGTCAACAGAGGAGAACGTAGCCTCACTTCTGCCCCCTGTCTGTCTGTCTGTCTGTCTGTCTGTCTGTCTGTCTGTCTGTCTGTCTGTCTGTCTGTCTGTCTGTCTGTCTGTCTGTCTGTCTGTCTGTCTGTCTGTCTGTCTGTCTGTCTGTCTGTCTGTCTGTCTGTCTGTCTGTCTGTCTGTCTGTCTGTCTGTCTGTCTGTCTGTCTGTCTGTCTGTCTGTCTGTCTGTCTGTCTGTCTGTCTGTCTGTCTGTCTGTCTGTCTGTCTGTCTGTCTGTCTGTCTGTCTGTCTGTCTGTCTGTCTGTCTGTCTGTCTGTCTGTCTGTCTGTCTGTCTGTCTGTCTGTCTGTCTGTCTGTCTGTCTGTCTGTCTGTCTGTCTGTCTGTCTGTCTGTCTGTCTGTCTGTCTGTCTGTCTGTCTGTCTGTCTGTCTGTCTGTCTGTCTGTCTGTCTGTCTGTCTGTCTGTCTGTCTGTCTGTCTGTCTGTCTGTCTGTCTGTCTGTCTGTCTGTCTGTCTGTCTGTCTGTCTGTCTGTCTGTCTGTCTGTCTGTCTGTCTGTCTGTCTGTCTGTCTGTCTGTCTGTCTGTCTGTCTGTCTGTCTGTCTGTCTGTCTGTCTGTCTGTCTGTCTGTCTGTCTGTCTGTCTGTCTGTCTGTCTGTCTGTCTGTCTGTCTGTCTGTCTGTCTGTCTGTCTGTCTGTCTGTCTGTCTGTCTGTCTGTCTGTCTGTCTGTCTGTCTGTCTGTCTGTCTGTCTGTCTGTCTGTCTGTCTGTCTGTCTGTCTGTCTGTCTGTCTGTCTCGGTCTCTCTCTATCTGTCTCTATCTGTCTGTCTGTCTCTCCCTCAGTCTCTCTCTGTCTCTCGCTCTCTCTCTCTCTGTCTCTGTCCCTGTCTCTGTCTGTGTCTCTAGATTTGGCTCCGGGTCTGGCTCCAAGTCTGTCTCTCTCTCTCTCTGTCTCTGGGTCTGTCTCTGTCTAGCCCACAGGGAAGGAAAAATGACCTGGTGGAGAGATCAGAGCATGCTGCTTTGACTTCAGGTCCTTGAGGAGGGGATGGAAGCTGTCTGTCAAGTCAGAGCCGTTATGCACAGTCAGGTTCCAGACCAGAGGGAGAGAAGAGGGAAAGAGGCAAAGGAGCAAGGGAGGGGGATAAAGGGAGAGGAAGAAAAGGAGAGAGTGATGGAAAAAGAGAAAGAGAAGTTGTTGGAGAGAGAGAAAGAGAGAAAAAAGAAGGTAGATTTTATTTTAGAATCAACTTCCTCTCCAATAATGGATAAGTTATTGGGATGAGGTCTAAAGAGAACAGAAAATATTAACAGCAGATTCTGACTGAGAAGAAAACAAGCCTGATACTGTATGTTGCCATCTTTGTTGGGCCATTGGGGAAGATGCAGCGTTGACCAGAACTGGGTTCATCCTCAGCCTACTAAAGGCATGGGAATTGCAGTATGTCTTGTGATTGAGGGAAGCAGCCAGAGAAAATGACTTTCAGATAGATTGACATGAACATCGGACAACATCAATCACAGGTCCAGTCGAGCCAACGCCTCTCAGACACAAGGGCATTTAGAAAACACTGTTTTAGAAGTAATGAGGGAAATATACAATTTGCCTTTGAAACAACACCTCAACTTCTATTGAACTCACAAAACACCTGTAATTGTATTCTTCCAACTGTTTTGCCAATCACGCCTCGGCACCCTTCATATCCCTGTTCACTTTGCGGCTCAGAAGGTATCCCTTGCCACGTCTTCAGAGCATGCGGAGACCAGCTGGCTGGTGTGTTTACGAACTATTTCAATCAATCCTTATCCCAGTCTGCTGTTCCCACATGCTTCAAGAGGGCCACCATTGTTCCTGTTCCTAAGAAAGCTAAGGTAACTGAGCTAAATTAATAATGCTGTTCATCGACTACGGCTCAGCATTTAACACCATAGTGCCCTCCAAACTCATCATTAAGCTCGAGATCCTGGGTCTCGACCCGTCCCTCTGCAACTGGGTCCTGGACTTTCTGACGGGATGACCCCAGGTGGTGAGGGTAGGAAACAACATCTCCACCCCGCTGATCCTCAACACTGGGGCCCCACACTGGTAGGTTCTCCTCCCTCTCCTGTACTCCCTGTTCACGCACGACCGCGTGGCCATGCACGCCTCCAACTCAATAATCAAGTTTGCGGACGACACTACAGTGGTAGGCTTGATTACCAACAACGACGAGACGGCCTACAGGAAGGAGGTGAGGGCCCTCGGAGTGTGGTGTCAGGAAAATAACCTCACACTCAACGTCAACAAACCAAAGGAGATGATTGTGAACTTCAGGAAACAGCAGAGGGAGCACCCCCCTATCCACATCGATGGGACAGTAGTGGAGAGGGTTGTACGTTTTAAGTTCCTCGGCGTACACATCACGGACAAACTGAATTGGTCAACCCACACAGACAGCATCGTGAAGAAGGCGCAGCAGTGCCTCTTCAACCTCAGGAGGCTGAAGAAATTCGGCTTGTCACCAAAAGCACTCACAAACTTCTACAGACGCACAATCGAGAGCATCCTGTCGGGCTGTATCACCGCCTGGTACGGCAACTGCTCCGCCCACAACCGTAAGGCTCTCCAGAGGGTAGTGAGGTCTGCACAACGCATCACCGGGGGCAAACTACTACTACACCACCCGATGTCACAGGAAGGCCATAAAGATCATCAAGGACAACAACCACCCGAGCCACTGCCTGTTCACCCCGCTATCATCCAGAAGGCGAGGTCAGTACAGGTGCATTAAAGCAGGGGCAGAGAGACTGAAAAACAGCTTCTATCTCAAGGCCATCAGACTGCTGCCAACACACTGACTCAACTCCAGCCACTTTAATAATGGGAATTGATGGGAATTGATGTAAAATATATCACTAGCCACTTTAAACAATGGTACTTAATATAATGTTTACATACCCTACATTACTCATCTCATATGTATATGCATATACTGTACTCTAAATCATCTACTGCATCTTTATGTAATACATGTATCACCACTTTAAACTATGCCACTTTTGTTTACATACCCTACATTACTCATCCCATATGTACGTATATACTGTACTCGGTACAATCTACTGCATCTTGCCTATTCTGTACCATCACACATTCATATATCTTTATGTACATATTATATATCCCTTTACACTTGTGTGTATAAGGTAGTAGTTTTGGAATTGTTAGGTTAGATTACTCGTTGGTTATTACTGCATTGTCGGAACTAGAAGCAGAAGCATTTCGCTACACTCGTATTAACATCTGCTAACCATGTGTATGTGACAAATACATTTGATTTGATTTGATTTGAACAGGGAGGGAGGTAGAATAGGGAGGTAGAATAGGGAGGTAGAACAGGGAGGTAGAACAGGGAGGGAAGTAGAACAGGGAGGGAAGTAGAACAGGGAGGGAAGTAGAAGAGGGAGGGAGGTAGAACAGGGAGTTAGAACAGGGAGGGAAGTAGAACAGGGAGGGAAGTAGAACAGGGAGGGAAGTAGAAGAGGGAGGGAGGTAGAACAGGGAGTTAGAACAGGGAGGGAAGTAGAACAGGGAGGGAAGTAGAACAGGGAGGGAAGTAGAACGGGAGGGAAGTAGAACAGGGAGTTAGAACAGGGAGTTAGAACAGGGAGGGAAGTAGAACAGGGAGGGAGGTAGAACAGGGAGGTAGAACGGGGAGGGAAGTAGAACAGGGAGGTAGAACAGGGAGGGAAGTAGAACAGGGATTTAGAACAGGGAGGGAAGTAGAACAGGGAGGGAGGTAGAACAGGGAGGTAGAACAGGGAGGGAAGTAGAACGGGGAGGGAAGTAGAACAGGGAGGTAGAACAGGGAGGGAAATAGAACAGGGAGGTAGAACAGGGAGGGAAGTAGAACAGGGAGGGAAGTAGAACAGGGAGGGAGGTAGAACAGGGAGGTAGAACGGGGAGGGAAGTAGAACAGGGAGGTAGAACAGGGAGGGAAATAGAACAGGGAGGTAGAACAGGGAGGGAAGTAGAACATGGAGGGAAGTAGAACAGGGAGGTAGAACAGGGAGGGAAGTAGAACAGGGAGGTAGAACAGGGAGGTAGAACAGGGAGGTAGAACAGGGAGGGAAGTATAACAGGGAGGTAGAACAGGGAAGGAAGTAGAACAGGGAGGGAAGTAGAACAGGGAGGGAAGTAGAAGAGGGAGGGAGGTAGAACAGGGAGTTAGAACAGGGAGGGAAGTAGAACAGGGAGGGAAGTAGAACAGGGAGGGAAGTAGAACGGGAGGGAAGTAGAACAGGGAGTTAGAACAGGGAGTTAGAACAGGGAGGGAAGTAGAACAGGGAGGGAAGTAGAACAGGGAGGGAAGTAGAACAGGGAGGGAAGTAGAACAGGGAGTTGAGTAGAACAGGGAGTTAAGTAGAACAGGGAGGGAAGTAGAACAGGGAGGTAGTACAGGGAGGTAGAACAGGGAGGGAAGTAGAACAGGGAGGGAAGTAGAACAGGGAGTTAAGTAGAACAGGGAGGTAGAACAGGGAGGGAAGTAGAACAGGGAGGTAGAACAGGGAGGGAAGTAGAACAGGGGGGTAGAACAGGGAGATAGGTAGAACAGGGAGGTAGAACAGGGAGGGAAGTAGAACAGGGAGGGAAGTAGAACAGGAGGGAAGTAGAACAGGGAGAGAGGTAATACAGGGAGGGAAGTAGAACAGGGAGGGAAGTAGAACAGGGAGGTAGAACAGGGAGGGAGGTAGAACAGGGAGGGAAGTAGAACAGGGAGGGAAGTAGAACAGGGAGGTAGAACAGGGACGGAAGTAGAACAGGGAGGTAGAACAGGGAGGGAAGCAGAACAGGGAGGGAAGTAGAACAGGGAGGGAGGTAGAACAGGGAGGGAGGTAGAACAGGGAGGGAAGTAGAACAGGGAGGTAGAACAGGGAGGGAAGTAGAACAGGGAGGTAGAACAGGGAGGGAGGTATAACAGGGAGGTAGAACGGGGAGGGAAGTAGAACAGGGAGGGAAGTAGAACAGGGAGGTAGAACAGGGAGGTAGAACAGGGAGGGAAGTAGAAACGGGAGGTAGAACAGGGAGGTAGAACAGGGAGGGAGGTAGAACGGGGAGGGAAGTAGGACAGCGAGGGAAGTAGAACAGGGAGGTAGAACAGGGAGGGAGGTAGAACAGGGAGGGAAGTAGAACAGGGAGGGAAGTAGAACAGGGAGGGAAGTAGAACAGGGAGTTAAGTAGAACAGGGAGGTAGAACAGGGAATGAAGGAGAACAGGGAGGTAGAACAGGGAGGGAAGTAGAACATGGAGGGAAGTAGAACAGGGAGGTAGAACAGGGAGGGAAGTAGAACAGTGAGGTAGAACAGGGAGGGAAGTAGAACAGGGAGGGAAGTAGAACAGGGAGGTAGAACAGGGAGGGAAGTAGAACAGGGAGGGAAGTAGAACAGGGAGGAAGTAGAACAGGGAGGTAGAACAGGGAGGGAAGTAGAACAGGGAGGGAAGTAGAACAGGGAGGGAAGTAGAAAGGGGAGGGAAGTAGAACAGGGAGGGAGGTAGAGCAGGGAGGGAAGTAGAACAGGGAGGGAAGTAGAACGGGGAGGGCAGTAGAACAGGGAGGTAGAACAGGGAGGGAAATAGAACAGGGAGGTAGAACAGGGAGGGAAGTAGAACAGGGAGGGAAGTAGAACAGGGATGGAGGGAGAACAGGGAGGTAGAACGGGGAGGGAAGTAGAACAGGGAGGGAAATAGAACAGGGAGTTAGAACAGGGAGGAAAGTAGAACAGGGAGGGAAGTAGAACAGGGAGGGATTTAGAACAGGGAGGTAGAACGGGGAGGGAAGTAGAACAGGGAGGTAGAACAGGGAAGGAAGTAGAACAGGGAGGGAGGGAGAACAGGGAGGTAGAACGGGGAGGGAAGTAGAACAGGGAGGTAGAACAGGGAGGGAAGTAGAACAGGGAGGTAGAACAGGGAGGGAAGTAGAACAGGGAGGGAAGTAGAACAGGGAGGAAGTAGAACAGGGAGGTAGAACAGGGAGGGAAGTAGAACAGGGAGAGAAGTAGAACAGGGAGGTAGAACAGGGAGGGAAGTAGAACAGGGAGGTAGAACAGGGAGGAAGTAGAACAGGGAGGTAGATCAGGGAGGGAAGTAGAACAGGGAGGGAAGTAGAACAGGGAGGGAAGTAGAACGGGGAGGGAAGTAGAACAGGGAGGGAGGTAGAACAGGAGGGAAGTAGAACAGGGAGGGAAGGAGGGAGAACAGGGAGGGAAGTAGAACAGGGAGGGAGGTAGAACAGGGAGGGAGGTAGAACAGGGAGGGAGGTAGAACAGGGAGGGAGGTAGAACAGGGAGGTAGAACAGGGAGGGAAGTAGAACGGGGAGGGAAGTAGAACAGGGAGGGAGGTAGAACAGGGAGGGAAGTAGAACAGGGAGGGAGGTAGAACAGGGAGGGAAGTAGAACAGGGAGTTAGAACAGGGAGGGAAGTAGAACAGGGAGTTAGAACAGGGAGGGAAGTAGAACAGGGAGGGAGGTAGAACAGGGAGGGAAGTAGAACAGGGAGTTAGAACAGGGAGGGAAGTAGAACAGGGAGGGAGGTAGAACAGGGAGGGAAGTAGAACAGGGAGGGAAGTAGAACGGGGAGGGCAGTAGAACAGGGAGGTAGAACAGGGAGGGAAATAGAACAGGGAGGTAGAACAGGGAGGGAAGTAGAACAGGGAGGGAAGTAGAACAGGGAGGGAGGGAGAACAGGGAGGTAGAACGGGGAGGGAAGTAGAACAGGGAGGTAGAACAGGGAGGGAAATAGAACAGGGAGGTAGAACAGGGAGGAAAGTAGAACAGGGAGGGAGGTAGAACAGGGAGGTAGAACAGGGAGGGAAGTAGAACGGGGAGGGAAGTAGAACAGGGAGGTAGAACAGGGAGGGAAATAGAACAGGGAGGTAGAACAGGGAGGGAAGTAGAACAGGGAGGGAAGTAGAACAGGGAGGGAGGTAGAACAGGGAGGTAGAACGGGGAGGGAAGTAGAACAGGGAGGTAGAACAGGGAGGGAAATAGAACAGGGAGGTAGAACAGGGAGGGAAGTAGAACATGGAGGGAAGTAGAACAGGAGGTAGAACAGGGAGGGAAGTAGAACAGGGAGGTAGAACAGGAGGTAGAACAGGGAGGTAGAACAGGGAGGGAAGTATAACAGGGAGGTAGAACAGGAAGGAAGTAGAACAGGGAGGGAAGTAGAACAGGAGGGAAGTAGAAGAGGGAGGGAGGTAGAACAGGGAGTTAGAACAGGGAGGGAAGTAGAACAGGGAGGGAAGTAGAACAGGGAGGGAAGTAGAACGGGGAGGGAAGTAGAACAGGGAGTTAGAACAGGGAGTTAGAACAGGGAGGGAAGTAGAACAGGGAGGGAAGTAGAACAGGGAGGGAAGTAGAACAGGGAGGGAAGTAGAACAGGGAGTTGAGTAGAACAGGGAGTTAAGTAGAACAGGGAGGGAAGTAGAACAGGGAGGTAGTACAGGGAGGTAGAACAGGGAGGGAAGTAGAACAGGGAGGGAAGTAGAACAGGGAGTTAAGTAGAACAGGGAGGTAGAACAGGGAGGGAAGTAGAACAGGGAGGTAGAACAGGGAGGGAAGTAGAACAGGGGGGTAGAACAGGGAGATAGGTAGAACAGGGAGGTAGAACAGGGAGGGAAGTAGAACAGGGAGGGAAGTAGAACAGGGAGAGAGGTAATACAGGGAGGGAAGTAGAACAGGGAGGGAAGTAGAACATTGAGGTAGAACAGGGAGGGAGGTAGAACAGGGAGGGAAGTAGAACAGGGAGGGAAGTAGAACAGGGAGGTAGAACAGGGACGGAAGTAGAACAGGGAGGTAGAACAGGGAGGGAAGCAGAACAGGGAGGGAAGTAGAACAGGGAGGGAGGTAGAACAGGGAGGGAGGTAGAACAGGGAGGGAAGTAGAACAGGGAGGTAGAACAGGGAGGGAAGTAGAACAGGGAGGTAGAACAGGGAGGGAGGTATAACAGGGAGGTAGAACGGGGAGGGAAGTAGAACAGGGAGGGAAGTAGAACAGGGAGGTAGAACAGGGAGGTAGAACAGGGAGGGAAGTAGAAAAGGGAGGTAGAACAGGGAGGTAGAACAGGGAGGTAGAACAGGGAGGGAGGTAGAACGGGGAGGGAAGTAGGACAGCGAGGGGCAGAAGTAGAAGGGAAGTAGAGGGTGGTAGAACAGGGAGGAGGTAGAACAGGGAGGGAAGTAGAACAGGGAGGGAAGTAGAACAGGAGGGAAGTAGAACAGGGAGTTAAGTAGAACAGGGAGGTAGAACAGGGAATGAAGGAGAACAGGGAGGTAGAACAGGGAGGGAAGTAGAACATGGAGGGAAGTAGAACAGGGAGGTAGAACAGGGAGGGAAGGAGGAAGTAGAACAGAACAGTGAGGTAGAACAGGGAGGGAAGTAGAACAGGGAGGGAAGTAGAACAGGGAGGTAGAACAGGAGGGAAGTAGAACAGGAGGGAAGTAGAACAGGGAGGAAGTAGAACAGGGAGGTAGAACAGGGAGGGAGGTAGAACAGGGAGGGAAGTAGAACAGGGAGGGAAGTAGAAAGGGAGGGAAGTAGAACAGGGAGGGAGGTAGAGCAGGGAGGGAAGTAGAACAGGGAGGGAAGTAGAACGGGAGGGCAGTAGAACAGGGAGGTAGAACAGGGAGGGAAATAGAACAGGGAGGTAGAACAGGGAGGGAAGTAGAACAGGGAGGGAAGTAGAACAGGGATGGAGGGAGAACAGGGAGGTAGAACAGGGAGGGAAGTAGAACAGGGAGGGGAAATAGAACAGGGAGTTAGAACAGGGAGGAAAGTAGAACAGGGAGGGAAGTAGAACAGGGAGGGATTTAGAACAGGGAGGTAGAACAGGAGGGAAGTAGAACAGGGAGGTAGAACAGGGAAGGAAGTAGAACAGGGAGGGAGGGAGAACAGGGAGGTAGAACAGGGAGGGAAGTAGAACAGGAGGTAGAACAGGGAGGGAAGGAGAACAGGGAGGTAGAACAGGGAGGGAAGTAGAACAGGGAGGGAAGTAGAACAGGGAGGAAGTAGAACAGGGAGGTAGAACAGGGAGGGAAGTAGAACAGGGAGAGAAGTAGAACAGGGAGGTAGAACAGGGAGGGAAGTAGAACAGGGAGGTAGAACAGGGAGGAAGTAGAACAGGGAGGTAGATCAGGAGGGAAGTAGAACAGGGAGGGAAGTAGAACAGGGAGGGAAGTAGAACAGGGAGGGAAGTAGAACAGGGAGGGAGGTAGAACAGGGAGGGAAGTAGAACAGGGAGGGAAGTAGAACGGGGAGGGAAGTAGAACAGGGAGGGAGGTAGAACAGGGAGGGAGGTAGAACAGGGAGGGAAGTAGAACAGGGAGGGAGGTAGAACAGGGAGGTAGAACAGGGAGGGAAGTAGAACGGGGAGGGAAGTAGAACAGGGAGGGAGGTAGAACAGGGAGGGAAGTAGAACAGGGAGGGAGGTAGAACAGGGAGGGAAGTAGAACAGGGAGTTAGAACAGGGAGGGAAGTAGAACAGGGAGTTAGAACAGGGAGGGAAGTAGAACAGGGAGGGAGGTAGAACAGGGAGGGAAGTAGAACAGGGAGTTAGAACAGGGAGGGAAGTAGAACAGGGAGGGAGGTAGAACAGGGAGGGAAGTAGAACAGGGAGGGAAGTAGAACGGGGAGGGCAGTAGAACAGGGAGGTAGAACAGGGAGGGAAATAGAACAGGGAGGTAGAACAGGGAGGGAAGTAGAACAGGGAGGGAAGTAGAACAGGGAGGGAGGTAGAGCAGGGAGGGAAGTAGAACAGGGAGGGAAGTAGAACGGGGAGGGCAGTAGAACAGGGAGGTAGAACAGGGAGGGAAATAGAACAGGGAGGTAGAACAGGGAGGGAAGTAGAACAGGGAGGGAAGTAGAACAGGGATGGAGGGAGAACAGGGAGGTAGAACGGGGAGGGAAGTAGAACAGGGAGGGAAATAGAACAGGGAGTTAGAACAGGGAGGAAAGTAGAACAGGGAGGGAAGTAGAACAGGGAGGGATTTAGAACAGGGAGGTAGAACGGGGAGGGAAGTAGAACAGGGAGGTAGAACAGGGAAGGAAGTAGAACAGGGAGGGAGGGAGAACAGGGAGGTAGAACGGGGAGGGAAGTAGAACAGGGAGGTAGAACAGGGAGGGAAGTAGAACAGGGAGGTAGAACAGGGAGGGAAGTAGAACAGGAGGGAAGTAGAACAGGGAGGAAGTAGAACAGGGAGGTAGAACAGGGAGGGAAGTAGAACAGGGAGAGAAGTAGAACAGGGAGGTAGAACAGGGAGGGAAGTAGAACAGGGAGGTAGAACAGGGAGGAAGTAGAACAGGGAGGTAGATCAGGGAGGGAAGTAGAACAGGGAGGGAAGTAGAACAGGGAGGGAAGTAGAACGGGGAGGGAAGTAGAACAGGGAGGGAGGTAGAACAGGGAGGGAAGTAGAACAGGGAGGGAAGTAGAACGGGGAGGGAAGTAGAACAGGGAGGGAGGTAGAACAGGGAGGGAGGTAGAACAGGGAGGGAAGTAGAACAGGGAGGGAGGTAGAACAGGGAGGTAGAACAGGGAGGGAAGTAGAACGGGGAGGGAAGTAGAACAGGGAGGGAGGTAGAACAGGGAGGGAAGTAGAACAGGGAGGGAGGTAGAACAGGGAGGGAAGTAGAACAGGGAGTTAGAACAGGGAGGGAAGGAACAGGGAGTTAGAACAGGGAGGGAAGTAGAACAGGGAGGGAGGTAGAACAGGGAGGGAAGTAGAACAGGGAGTTAGAACAGGGAGGAAGTAGAACAGGGAGGGAGGTAGAACAGGGAGGGAAGTAGAACAGGGAGGGAAGTAGAACAGGGGAGGGCAGTAGAACAGGGAGGTAGAACAGGGAGGGAAATAGAACAGGGAGGTAGAACAGGGAGGGAAGTAGAACAGGGAGGGAAGTAGAACAGGGAGGGAGGGAGAACAGGAGGTAGAACGGGGGGGAAGTAGAACAGGGAGGTAGAACAGGGAGGGAAACAGAACAGGGAGGTAGAACAGGGAGGAAAAGTAGAACAGGGAGGGAAGTAGAACAGGGAGGGAGGTAGAACAGGGAGGGTAGAACGGGAGGGAAGTAGAACAGGGAGGTAGAACAGGGAAGGAAGTAGAACAGGGAGGGAGGGAGAACAGGGAGGTAGAACGGGAGGGAAGTAGAACAGGGAGGTAGAACAGGGAGGGAAATAGAACAGGGAGGTAGAACAGGGAGGAAAGTAGAACAGGGAGGGAAGTAGAACAGGGAGGGAGGTAGAACAGGGAGGTAGAACGGGGAGGGAAGTAGAACAGGGAGGTAGAACAGGGAAGGAAGTAGAACAGGGAGGGAAGTAGAACAGGGAGGTAGAACAGGGAGGGAAGTAGAACAGGGAGGGAAGTAGAACAGGGAGGAAGTAGAACAGGGAGGCAGAACAGGGAGGGAAGTAGAACAGGGAGGGAAGTAGAACGGGGAGGGAAGTAGAACAGGGAGGAGGTAGAACAGGAGGGAAGAGAACAGGGAGGGAAGTAGAACAGGGAGGGAAGTAGAACAGGAGGGAGGTAGAACAGGGAGGGAGGTAGAACAGGGAGGGAAGTAGAACAGGGAGGGAGGTAGAACAGGGAGGTAGAACAGGGAGGGAAGTAGAACAGTGAGGGAAGTAGAACGGGGAGGGAAGTAGAACAGGGAGGGAGGTAGAACAGGGAGGGAAGTAGAACAGGGAGGGAGGTAGAACAGGGAGGGAAGTAGAACAGGGAGTTAGAACAGGGAGTAGAACAGGGAGTTAGAACAGGGAGGGAAGTAGAACAGGGAGGGAGGTAGAACAGGGAGGGAAGTAGAACAGGGAGTTAGAACAGGGAGGGAAGTAGAACAGGGAGGGAGGTAGAACAGGGAGGGAAGTAGAACAGGGAGGGAAGTAGAACGGGGAGGGAAGTAGAACAGGGAGGTAGAACAGGGAGGGAAATAGAACAGGAGGTAGAACAGGGAGGGAAGTAGAACAGGGAGGGAAGTAGAACAGGGAGGGAGGGAGAAACAGGGAGGTAGAACAGGGAGGGAAGTAGAACAGGGAGGTAGAACAGGGAGGAAATAGAACAGGGAGGTAGAACAGGGAGGGAAAGTAGAACAGGGAGGGAAGTAGAACAGGGAGGGAGGTAGAACAGGGAGGGAAGTAGAACAGGGAGGGAAGTAGAACAGGGAGGTAGAACAGGGAAGGAAGTAGAACAGGGAGGGAGGGAGAACAGGGAGGTAGAACAGGGAGGAAGTAGAACAGGGAGGTAGAACAGGGAGGGAAATAGAACAGGGAGGTAGAACAGGGAGGAAAGTAGAACAGGGAGGGAAGTAGAACAGGGAGGGAGGTAGAACAGGGAGGTAGAACGGGGAGGGAAGTAGAACAGGGAGGTAGAACAGGGAAGGAAGTAGAACAGGGAGGGAAGTAGAACAGGGAGGTAGAACAGGGAGGGAAGTAGAACAGGAGGTAGAACAGGAGGGAACAGGAGGGGAAGGAAATAGAACAGGGAGGGAAGTAGAACAGGGAGGAAGTAGAACAGGGAGGTAGAACAGGGAGGGAAGTAGAACAGGGAGGGAAGTAGAACAGGGAGGAAGTAGAACAGGGGAGGGAAGTAGAACAGGGAGGGAGGTAGAACAGGGAGGAGGTAGAACAGGGAGGGAAGTAGAACAGGGAGGGAAGTAGAACAGGAGGGAGGTAGAACAGGGAGGGAAGTAGAACAGGGAGGGAGGTAGAACAGGGAGGGAAGTAGAACAGGGAGTTAGAACAGGGAGGAAGTAGAACAGGGAGTTAGAACAGGAGGGAAGTAGAACAGGGAGGGAGGTAGAACAGGGAGGGAAGTAGAACAGGGAGTTAGAACAGGGAGGGAAGTAGAACAGGGAGGGAGGTAGAACAGGGAGGGAAGTAGAACAGGGAGGGAAGTAGAACGGGGAGGGCAGTAGAACAGGGAGGTAGAACAGGGAGGAAATAGAACAGGGAGGTAGAACAGGGAGGGAAGTAGAACAGGGAGGGAAGTAGAACAGGGAGGGAGGGAGAACAGGGAGGTAGAACGGGGAGGGAAGTAGAACAGGGAGGTAGAACAGGGAGGGAAATAGAACAGGGAGGTAGAACAGGGAGGAAAGTAGAACAGGGAGGGAAGTAGAACAGGGAGGGAGGTAGAACAGGGAGGTAGAACGGGGAGGGAAGTAGAACAGGGAGGTAGAACAGGGAAGGAAGTAGAACAGGGAGGGAGGGAGAACAGGGAGGTAGAACGGGGAGGGAAGTAGAACAGGGAGGTAGAACAGGGAGGGAAATAGAACAGGGAGGTAGAACAGGGAGGAAAGTAGAACAGGGAGGGAGGTAGAACAGGGAGGTAGAACGGGGAGGGAAGTAGAACAGGGAGGTAGAACAGGGAAATAGAACAGGGAGTTAGAACAGGGAGGGAAATAGAACAGGGAGGTAGAACAGGGAGGGAAGTAGAACAGGGAGGGAGGTAGAACAGGGAGGGAGGGAGAACAGGGAGGTAGAACGGGGAGGGAAGTAGAACAGGGAGGTAGAACAGGGAGGGAAGTAGAACAGGAGGGAGGTAGAACAGGAGGGAGGGAGAACAGGGAGGTAGAACGGGAGGGAAGTAGAACAGGGAGGTAGAACAGGGAGGGAAATAGAACAGGGAGGTAGAACAGGGAGGAAAGTAGAACAGGGAGGGAAGTAGAACAGGGAGGGAGGTAGAACAGGGAGGTAGAACGGGGAGGGAAGTAGAACAGGGAGGTAGAACAGGGAAGGAAGTAGAACAGGGAGGGAGGGAGAAAAGTAGAACAGGGAGGGAAGTAGAACAGGAAGGGAGGTAGAACAGGGAGGTAGAACGGGGAGGGAAGTAGAACAGGGAGGTAGAACAGGGAAGGAAGTAGAACAGGGAGGGAGGTAGAACAGGGAGGTAGAACGGGGAGGGAAGTAGAACAGGGAGGTAGAACAGGGAAGGATGTAGAACAGGGAGGGAAGTAGAACAGGGAGGTAGAACAGGGAGGGAAGTAGAACAGGGAGGGAAGTAGAACAGGGAGGAAGTAGAACAGGGAGGCAGAACAGGGAGGGAAGTAGAACAGGGAGGGAAGTAGAACGGGGAGGGAAGTAGAACAGGGAGGGAGGTAGAACAGGGAGGGAAGTAGAACAGGGAGGGAAGTAGAACGGGGAGGGAAGTAGAACAGGGAGGGAGGTAGAACAGGGAGGGAGGTAGAACAGGGAGGGAAGTAGAACAGGGAGGGAGGTAGAACAGGGAGGTAGAACAGGGAGGGAAGTAGAACAGTGAGGGAAGTAGAACGGGGAGGGAAGTAGAACAGGGAGGGAGGTAGAACAGGGAGGGAAGTAGAACAGGGAGGGAGGTAGAACAGGGAGGGAAGTAGAACAGGGAGTTAGAACAGGGAGTAGAACAGGGAGTTAGAACAGGGAGGGAAGTAGAACAGGGAGGGAGGTAGAACAGGGAGGGAAGTAGAACAGGGAGTTAGAACAGGGAGGGAAGTAGAACAGGGAGGGAGGTAGAACAGGGAGGGAAGTAGAACAGGGAGGGAAGTAGAACGGGGAGGGCAGTAGAACAGGGAGGTAGAACAGGGAGGGAAATAGAACAGGGAGGTAGAACAGGGAGGGAAGTAGAACAGGGAGGGAAGTAGAACAGGGAGGGAGGGAGAACAGGGAGGTAGAACGGGGAGGGAAGTAGAACAGGGAGGTAGAACAGGGAGGGAAATAGAACAGGGAGGTAGAACAGGGAGGAAAGTAGAACAGGGAGGGAAGTAGAACAGGGAGGGACGTAGAACAGGGAGGTAGAACGGGGAGGGAAGTAGAACAGGGAGGTAGAACAGGGAAGGAAGTAGAACAGGGAGGGAGGGAGAACAGGGAGGTAGAACGGGGAGGGAAGTAGAACAGGGAGGTAGAACAGGGAGGGAAATAGAACAGGGAGGTAGAACAGGGAGGAAAGTAGAACAGGGAGGGAAGTAGAACAGGGAGGGAGGTAGAACAGGGAGGTAGAACGGGGAGGGAAGTAGAACAGGGAGGTAGAACAGGGAAGGAAGTAGAACAGGGAGGGAAGTAGAACAGGGAGGTAGAACAGGGAGGGAAGTAGAACAGGGAGGTAGAACAGGGAGGGAAGTAGAACAGGGAGGGAAGTAGAACAGGGAGGAAGTAGAACAGGGAGGTAGAACAGGGAGGGAAGTAGAACAGGGAGGGAAGTAGAACGGGGAGGGAAGTAGAACAGGAGGGAAGTAGAACGGGAGGGGAAGTAGAACAGGGAGGAGGTAGAACAGGGAGGAGGTAGAACAGGGAGGGAAGTAGAACAGGAGGGAGGTAGAACAGGAGGTGGAACAGGGAGGGAAGTAGAACAGTGAGGGAAGTAGAACGGGAGGGAAGTAGAACAGGGAGGGAGGTAGAACAGGGAGGGAAGTAGAACAGGGAGGAGGTAGAACAGGGAGCGGAAGTAGAACAGGGAGTTAGAACAGGGAGGAAGTAGAACAGGGAGTTAGAACAGGGAGGGAAGTAGAACAGGGAGGGAGGTAGAACAGGGAGGGAAGTAGAACAGGGAGTTAGAACAGGGAGGGAAGTAGAACAGGGAGGGAGTTAGAACAGGGAGGGAAGTAGAACAGGGAGGTAGAACAGGGAGGGAAGTAGAACAGGGAGTTAGAACAGGGAGGGAAGTAGAACGGGGAGGGCAGTAGAACAGGGAGGTAGAACAGGGAGGTAGAACAGGGAGGGAAGTAGAACAGGGAGGGAAGTAGAACAGGGAGGTAGAACAGGGAGGGAAGTAGAACAGGGAGGGAAGTAGAACAGGGAGGGAGAGAGAACAGGGAGGTAGAACGGGGAGGGAAGTAGAACAGGGAGTTAGAACAGGGAGGTAGAACAGGGAGGGAAATAGAACAGGGAGGGAGGGAGAACAGGGAGGGAAGTAGAACAAGGAGTTAGAACAGGGAGGTAGAACAGGGAGGGAGGTAGAACGGGGAGGGAAGTAGAACAGGGAGGGAGGTAGAACAGGGAGGGAAGTAGAACAGGGAGGGAGGTAGAACAGGGAGGGAAGTAGAACAGGGAGTTAGAACAGGGAGGGAAGTAGAACAGGAGTTAGAACAGGGAGGGAAGTAGAACAGGGAGGGAGGTAGAACAGGGAGGGAAGTAGAACAGGGAGTTAGAACAGGGAGGGAAGTAGAACAGGGAGGGAGTTAGAACAGGGAGGGAAGTAGAACAGGGAGGTAGAACAGGGAGGGAAGTAGAACAGGGAGTTAGAACAGGGAGGGAAGTAGAACGGGGAGGGCAGTAGAACAGGGAGGTAGAACAGGGAGGTAGAACAGGGAGGGAAGTAGAACAGGGAGGGAAGTAGAACAGGGAGGTAGAACAGGGAGGGAAGTAGAACAGGGAGGGAAGTAGAACAGGGAGGGAGAGAGAACAGGAGGTAGAACGGGAGGGAAGTAGAACAGGAGTTAGAACAGGGAGGTAGAACAGGAGGGAAATAGAACAGGGAGGGAGGGAGAACAGGGAGGGAAGTAGAACAAGGAGTTAGAACAGGGAGGTAGAACAGGGAGGGAGGTAGAACGGGGAGGGAAGTAGAACAGGGACTTAGAACACGGAAGGAAGTAGAACAGGGAGGGAAGTAGAAAAAGGGAGTTAGAACAGGGAGGGAAGTAGAACAGGGAGGTAGAACAGGGAGGGAGGTAGAACAGGGAGGGAAGTAGAACGGGGAGGGAAGTAGAACAGGGAGGTAGAACAGGGAGGTAGAACGGGGAGGGAAGTAGAACAGGGAGTTAGAACAGGGAGGGAAGTAGAACGGGGAGGTAGAACAGGGAGGGAGGTAGAACAGGGAGGGAAGTAGAACGGGGAGGGAAGTAGAACAGGGAGGTAGAACAGGGAGGGAGGTAGAACAGGGAGGTAGAACGGGGAGGGAAGTAGAACAGGGAGTTAGAACAGGGAGGGAAGTAGAACGGGGAGGTAGAACAGGGAGGGAGGTAGAACAGGGAGGTAGAACAGGGAGGGAGGTAGAACAGGGAGGGAGGTAGAACAGGGAGGGAAGTAGAACGGGGAGGGAAGTAGAACAGGGAGGGAAGTAGAACAGGGAGGGAGGGAGAACAGGGAGGGAAGTAGAACAGGGAGTTAGAACAGGGAGGTAGAACAGGGAGGGAGGTAGAACAGGGAGGGAAATAGAACAGGGAGGGAGGGAGAACAGGGAGGGAAGTAGAACAGGGAGTTAGAACAGGGAGGTAGAACAGGGAGGGAGGTAGAACAGGGAGGGAAGTAGAACAGGGAGTTAGAACAGGGAGGTAGAACAGGGAAGGAAGTAGAACAGGGAGGGAAGTAGAACAGGGAGTTAGAACAGGGAGGGAAGTAGAACGGGGAGGTAGAACAGGGAGGGAGGTAGAACAGGGAGGGAAGTAGAACGGGGAGGTAGAACAGGGAGGGAGGTAGAACAGGGAGGGAAGTAGAACGGGGAGGGAAGTAGAACAGGGAGGTAGAACAGGGAGGGAGGTAGAACAGGGAGGTAGAACGGGGAGGGAAGTAGAACAGGGAGTTAGAACAGGGAGGGAAGTAGAACGAGGAGGTAGAACAGGGAGGGAGGTAGAACAGGGAGGTAGAACAGGGAGGGAGGTAGAACAGGGAGGGAGGTAGAACAGGGAGGGAAGTAGAACGGGGAGGGAAGTAGAACAGGGAGGGAAGTAGAACAGGGAGGGAGGGAGAACAGGGAGGGAAGTAGAACAGGGAGTTAGAACAGGGAGGTAGAACATGGAGGGAAGTAGAACAGGGAGTTAGAACAGGGAGGTAGAACAGGGAGGGAAGTAGAACAGGGAGTGAGGGAGAACAGGGAGGTAGAACAGGGAGGGAAGTAGAACGGGGAGGTAGAACAGGGAGGGAGGTAGAACAGGGAGGGAAGTAGAACGGGGAGGGAAGTAGAACAGGGAGGTAGAACAGGGAGGTATAACGGGGAGGGAAGTAGAACAGGGAGGGAGGTAGAACAGGGAGGGAAGTAGAACGGGGAGGGAAGTAGAACAGGGAGGTAGAACAGGGAGGGAGGTAGAACAGGGAGGTAGAACGGGGAGGTAGAACAGGGAGGGAGGTAGAACAGGGAGGGAAGTAGAACGGGGAGGGAAGTAGAACAGGGAGGTAGAACAGGGAGGGAGGTAGAACAGGGAGGTAGAACGGGGAGGGAAGTAGAACAGGGAGGGAAGTAGAACGGGGAGGTAGAACAGGGAGGGAGGTAGAACAGGGAGGGAAGTAGAACGGGGAGGGAAGTAGAACAGGGAGGTAAGTAGAACAGGGAGGGAGGGAGAACAGGGAGGGAAGTAGAACAGGGAGTTAGAACAGGGAGGTAGAACAGGGAGGGAGGTAGAACAGGGAGGGAAGTAGAACAGGGAGTTAGAACAGGGAGGTAGAACAGGGAGGGAAGTAGAACAGGGAGTGAGGGAGAACAGGGAGGTAGAACTGGGAGGGAAGTAGAACGGGGAGGTAGAACAGGGAGGGAAGTAGAACAGGGAGGGAGGTAGAACAGGGAGGGAGGTAGAAAAGGGAGGGAGGTAGAACAGGGAGGGAGGTAGAACAGGGAGGGAAGTAGAACAGGGAGGGAAGTAGAACAGGGAGGGAAGTAGAACAGGGAGGGAGGTAGAACAGGGAGGGAAGTAGAACAGGGAGTTAGAACAGGGAGGGAAGTAGAACAGGGAGGGAGGTAGAACAGGGAGTTAGAACAGGGAGGGAAGTAGAACGGGGTGTGCAGTAGAACAGGGAGGTAGAACAGGGAGGGAGGTAGAACAGGGAGGGAAATAGAACAGGGAGGGAAGTAGAACAGGGAGGGAAGTAGAACAGGGAGGGAAGTAGAACGGGGAGGGAAGTAGAACAGGGAGGGAAGTAGAACAGGGAGGGAAGTAGAACAGGGAGGGAGGTAGAACAGGGAGGGAAGTAGAACAGGGAGTTAGAACAGGGAGGGAGGTAGAACAGGGAGGGAAGTAGAACAGGGAGGGAAGTAAACAGGGAGGTAGAACAGGGAGGGAGGTAGAACAGGGAGGGAAGTAGAACAGGGAGGTAGAACAGGGAGGGAGGTAGAACAGGGAGGGAAGTAGAACAGGGAGAGAGGTAATACAGGTGCTACACAAATAAATATCAATCGATTGATTGATAGTCTCCACAGACTCAACAACAATCACTAGACTGGACTTTGGTGGCACAAAATGAGCTTGGACATGTAGACCTGCTATAGCTGCTCGCATTAAAATATGACCATTGTTAAGTATCCTTTTTTTTAGGGAATTACAAATACTGTACAAATATACTCGATATAAATTGTGTTCTCTCTCCGTATTGTCGCAAGTCTATTAACATATCATTCAGAAGCCTTTGTGTTCCAGAGAGATATTTAATTGGAGATTATGCCAGCAAGTACCTCTCACCATAGCGACCAAACCAAAACCTTTCCTCTTCTCTCATTGGTTTAATTGCTTCTTCTCCAGCTGTACTTGGTAGCTTCTGCCACTGTCGCCTTGGTTTCCATAGTAATGGGTCAAGGCTTGGACACCACTCGCCAGTCACTTAAATCCTATAGACTTATGGACCCCTGCATTTCTCTGAAACGTACAGGTTTGGGATATGTAGTATGTAAGCAACAGGATATGTAGTATGTAAGCAACAGGATATGTAGTACGTAAGCAACCGGATATGTAGTATGTAAGCAACAGGATATGTAATACGTAAGCAACAGGATATGTAGTATGTAAGCAACCGGATATGTAGTATGTAAGCAACAGGATATGTAGTATGTAAGCAACAGGATATGTAGTATGTAAGCAACAGGATATGTAATATGTAAGCAACAGGATATGTAATATGTAAGCAACAGGATATGTAATATGTAAGCAACAGGATATGTAGTACGTAAGCAACAGGATATGTAATATGTAAGCAACAGGATATGTAATATGTAAGCAACAGGATATGTAATATGTAAGCAACAGGATATGTAATATGTAAGCAACAGGATATGTAATATGTAAGCAACAGGATATGTAATATGTAAGCAACAGGATATGTAGTACGTAAGCAACAGGATATGTAATATGTAAGCAACAGGATATGTAGTACGTAAGCAACAGGATATGTAGTACGTAAGCAACAGGATATGTAATATGTAAGCAACAGGATATGTAATATGTAAGCAACAGGATATGTAGTACATAAGCAACAGGATATGTAGTACATAAGCAACAGGATATGTAATATGTAAGCAACAGGATATGTAGTATGTAAGCAACAGGATATGTAGTACATAAGCAACAGGATATGTAATATGTAAGCAACAGGATATGTAGTATGTAAGCAACAGGATATGTAGTATGTAAGTAACAGGATATGTAGTATGTAAGCAACAGGATATGTAGTATGTAAGCAACAGGATATGTAATACGTAAGCAACAGGATATGTAGTATGTAAGCAACCGGATATGTAGTATGTAAGCAACAGGATATGTAGTATGTAAGCAACAGGATATGTAGTATGTAAGCAACAGGATATGTAGTATGTAAGCAACAGGATATGTAGTATGTAAGCAACAGGATATGTAGTATGTAAGCAACAGGATATGTAATATGCTCTTTCTTTTAATAATTTCAGTACAATTTTAATTACAGTGAGAATATGATTAAAGAGGACATATTTACCTTACAAGTCAAACAGCATTAACCATTAACAAATCAATTGATGAACAATTCAATTGTGCCATTTAACACAACTCTCTGGTATGAATGTTAATTTCACAACTACCTTGTCATATTTGTCCCTCATCAGTCCTGATTGACACATGCTGCATACGCAATCAATGTTGCACAGAACGGTACACCAATTACCATGGAAATCTTGATGGTCGTTAATGAAAGAATATTGAGAGCAGAGATGCAGTGCTTCCTGCTCTTGCTGCCCGTACAACTGCATCAAAATCATTGAGTAAATGCCCTTCTCCAGAGGGACTCTCACTGTCAACACCTAGTAAGTTCTTGTGGGCATCAGAGAACTGAACGTTGATATCCTTGTCATCTATACCATCACTCACTAAGGCTCTCTGAGTCAGTACTGTCTGTTCTCCCCACTACCTGTATTTCATATGAGTTCACTTTTTAATTAATGAGCCATACTTTAATCAAAACTTTATATAGTAATGACACAGAATAGCTGTATTTGACATGCAGCAAGAATAATAAAAATCTAAATCCCATATGTGCAGATAAGAGTGTACTTTCATCTATGTAAACAACAAGTACACAGCTCAACCCTCATCTGCTTCGACTGTGAACATAGGCTGCTGCCTATCTGCTAAAAACATATTATTAGTCCGCACTACAAAGCTCTGTGATGCATCTGTGAGTGAGATGATAGGAGTGGAATAAAGATATAAATGAGTCACAGGAGTGGAACATCAAAACACTGTGCTAATGAGACAGGCAACAGGTGGACGGGAATAGCAAAGGTCAGGTTACAACATGACAAGCTGAACATCAATATTTCACGATAAAAAAAGATGATGCTCCCTCAGAACTAAATCATAGCAGGTATAGTCCATCTGGAACAGCAGAACTGAATTAGAGCAGGTATAGTCCATCTGGAACAGCATAACTGAATTAGAGCAGGTATAGTCCATCTGGAACAGCAGAACTGAATTAGAGCAGGTATAATCCATCTGGAACAGCAGAACTGAATTAGAGCAGGTATAGTCCATCTGGAACAGCAGAACTGAATTAGAGCAGGTATAGTCCATCTGGAACAGCAGAACTGAATTAGAGCAGGTATAGTCCATCTGGAACAGCAGAACTGAATTAGAGCAGGTATAATCCATCTGGAACAGCAGAACTGAATTAGAGCAGGTATAGTCCATCTGGAACAGCATAACTGAATTAGAGCAGGTATAGTCCATCTGGAACAGCAGAACTGAATTAGAGCAGGTATAATCCATCTGGAACAGCAGAACTGAATTAGAGCAGGTATAGTCCATCTGGAACAGCAGAACTGAATTAGAGCAGGTATAGTCCATCTGGAACAACAGAACTGAATTAGAGCAGGTATAGTCCATCTGGAACAGCAGAACGGAATTAGAGCAGGTATAGTCCATCTGGAAGAGCAGAACGGAATTAGAGCAGGTATAGTCGATCTGGAACAGCAGAACTGAATTAGAGCAGGTATAATCCATCTGGAACAGCAGAACTGAATTAGAGCAGGTATAGTCCATCTGGAACAGCAGAACTGAATTAGAGCAGGTATAGTCCATCTGGAACAGCATAACTGAATTAGAGCAGGTATAGTCCATCTGGAACAGCAGAACTGAATTAGAGCAGGTATAGTCCATCTGGAACAACAGAACTGAATTAGAGCAGGTATAGTCCATCTGGAACAGCAGAACTGAATTAGAGCAGGTATAGTCCATCTGGAACAGCAGAACTGAATTAGAGCAGGTATAGTCCATCTGGAACAGCAGAACTGAATCACAGCAGGTATTGTCCATCTGGAACAGCAGAACTGAATCACAGCAGAGATAGTCCATCTGGAATAGCAGAACTGAATCACAGCAGAGATAGTCCATCTGGAACAGCAGAACTGAATCACAGCAGGTATAGTCCATCTGGAATAGCAGAACTGAATCACAGCAGAGATAGTCCATCTGGAACAGCAGAACTGAATCACAGCAGGTATAGTCCATCTGGAATAGCAGAACTGAATCACAGCAGAGATAGTCCATCTAGAACATCAGAACTGAATCACAGCAGGTATAGTCCATCTGGAACAGCAGAACTAAATCACAGCAGAGATACTTAACATGGAACAGCACCAAGACTAGATGATAGATCTCATTTTACATTGTGTGTTTTCAGCCTGTACTTTTGTATCTATTGGTGTGTAACTGCTAAGTTTAGCCAGAGATGCTGAGTGATGCACTACTACGTCAGGGATGCTGAGGGATGCACTAATACATCAGGGATGCTGAGTGATGCACTAATACATCAGGGATGCTGAGTGATGCACTAACATGCCAGGGATGCTGAGTGATGCACCAAGACGTCAGGGATGGATGGATTGTGGTCTGTAGACCATCATAACGTACATCCGTCATGCTGCTGCATGTGTGTATGCGCTTGTTTGTGCCCTTGTGTGCTTGTGTGTAACACCATACTCTGTCTCTGTCTTCGAACACCTCAGGTCTTCCTCACTGCTCTGTGAGGAACAGCAGACCTAATGGGTCCCAGTGAGGAGTAATGATTCATGCATGAGAGAACTGCTCTTAAGACTAATGGCTGCCCAAAGTGTGTGAGAGAGAGGAGAGAGAGAGAGAGAGAGAGAGAGAGAGAGAGAGAGAGAGAGAGAGAGAGAGAGAGAGAGAGCAGAATGAGTCAGAGGGAGAAAAGAGACAGAAAGAATGCACAAGAGAGAGACATGAAGCGAGAGAGCAAGAGGTGATATGGTAATGTCAGTCAACATCCAAAAGTTCCCAAGAGCCTGAGGGGGAAGGCTCTGACACCCTGTTCGCCCTGGTGACACACACACACATAGCCCTATTCTAACCCCGGTAAAACTCACATCTCCACATCGCCACAGAGGTGGGGATAATAAGAAGAGGGTGTCTGACAGATAACCTGCATTAGAGCCAGTTACATCCAGCCAGCCAGGGAGCAGAGAGAGAAAGAGAGAGAGAGAGGAGGGGAGCAGAGAGAGAGGAGGGGAGTAGAGAGAGAGAGAGAGGAGGGGAGCAGAGAGAGAGAGAGAGAGGAGGGGAGCAGAGAGAGAGGAGGGGAGCAGAGAGAGGAGGGGAGCAGAGAGAGAGTGGAGGGGTGCAGAGAGAGAGGAGAGGAGCAGAGAGGGAAGAGCAGAGAGAGAGAGGAGGAGGAGGAGGAGGAGGAGGAGGAGAGAGAGAGAGAGAGAGAGAGAGAGAGAGAGAGAGAGAGAGAGAGAGAGAGAGAGAGAGAGAGAGGAGGAGGGGAGCAGAGCAGAGAGGAGGGGAGCGGAGAGAGAGAGAGAGCAGAGAGAGAGAGGTGCAGAGATAGAAGAGCAGAGAGAGAGAGAGAGGAGGAGAGAGAGAGAGAGAGAGAGAGAGAGAGAGAGAGAGAGGGAGCAGAGAGAGAGAGGAGCAGAGAGAGAGAGAGGGAAGATAGAGAGAGAGCGAGGATGAGCGAGATGAGGGGAGCAGAGAGAGAGAGAGAGAGGAGGGGTGCAGAGAGAGAGGAGCAGAGAGAGAGAGAGAGAGAGAGAGAGAGGAGCAGAGAGAGATAGGAGCAGAGAGAGAGAGAGGAGGAGGAGGAGAGAGAGAGAGAGAGAGAGAGACTGAGAGACAGAGAGAGGAGTAGAGAGAGAGAGGAGCAGAGAGAGAGAGAGTAGGAGAGAGAGAGAGAGAGGAGCAGAGAGAGAGAGAGAGAGACTGAGAGAGAGGGAGGGGAGCAGAGAGAGGAGGGTGCAGAGAGAGAGAGAGGAGCAGAGAGAGAGAGGAGCAGAGAGAGAGGGAGAGAGGAGAAGAGAGAGAGAGGAGGGGAGCAGAGAGAAGAGGGGAGCAGAGAGAGAGAGGAGGGGTGCAGAGAGAGAGAGGATGAGAGAGAGAGAGAGAGAGAGAGAGAGAGAGAGAGAGAGAGAGAGAGAGAGAGAGAGAGGGACAAGAGAAGAGAGAGAGAGAGGACAAGAGAAGAGAGAGAGAGAGGAGGGGAAAATTGAGAAAATATTAATGAGTCACACACTAAAGGACTTTAACAAACCCTTTTTATGTGCCCACATTCATCAAGTGTTAATAAACAGTGGAAAGGGCACGGATGCAAAAGCAGGGGAGGGATGGAGAGGATGGAGTGAGGGAGCGGGAGAGAGAGAGGGAGAGAGAGGGATGGAGAGAGAGAGGTTTCCAATGGAACAACACTAGCTCGCTACTCCTAAACCTTAACTTTATTATTATGAAGCCTCTCATCTCAAATAACAGTGTATCAGATAAGAGCAGCTCTCACTGCTGAGAAGCAATTCCTCACAGATATGCTGGTTGTGTATTACCTCACACTTCTTGGGTTTAACAAACCACAGGCCAAACGAGAAGGAAAGAGATTGGGAGAGAGAGAGAGGGAGAGAGAGAGAGGTCAAAAATCTCATCCCATAAGTGTTTTTTAAATGGTGGAATGATTTCAAGTGGTGGGCAATTCGGCTCAAGTTTCAAATGGTGAACAATTTTGGTTATGGATTGCTTTTTATGTCTGCTATGTTTGGTTATCATAGTACCATGATT
>NC_088419.1:87834470-87886970 GCF_034236695.1 Oncorhynchus nerka | reverse complement strand
TTGTAATCCAGCCAGAATGGGGATATCCAACATTTGTAATCCAGCCAGAATGGGGATATCCAACATTTGTAATCCAGCCAGAATGGGGATATCCAACATTTGTAATCCAGCCAGAATGGGGTAATCCAACATTTGTAATCCAGCCAGAATGGGGATAATCCAACATTTGTAATCCAGCCAGAATGGGGATATCCAACATTTGTAATCCAGCCAGAATGGGGATATCCAACATTTGTAATCCAGCCAGAATGGGGATATCCAACATTTGGAATCCAGCCAGAATGGGGATATCCAACATTTGGAATTTTTATTAACCTGCAACCTGTGTTCAGAATTACTGCGGGGGTTGGAAAGACTAAGATATGAGAGAGTACCTTCAACATCTAAACTGGAACAACAATTTCAGGAACGGGTGCAATATGACAAGTAACAGATTTGAAAAGTTGCAAGAAATGGTATGTTGTTAATATTTGAATAGCATTAGATTATTTAATCAATCAATGTACATGCAAAAACATAGATATTGAAAGAAACAATTCTAAAAGTCAAATTGCCATAGATGTCGTGGCAGAATCAGAATCCTTTAGGTAACATTTATAAATAAGATGTTTTATAAATTTTTATAAGTATGTTTATGTGGGAAAGATTACTTGGGCCCAGAGAGGGTTAGTCTTATCTGTGAATGTGTCTGGAAACTAATCCTAAACCATGTGAAGGGATTGACTGACACGTTATCATTTTGGCGCTGCGTGTGTTATTTTTAAAGAAATAGGATACATTTCATAAATGTGAAGAGCAAAGAGAAGAGGAAGTTACAAAGTTTGGTTTAATATCTTACATAGAGGTAATGAGAGGGGTTATATATTTTTGCCCACTGGGAAAAAAGGAATAGCATATGTTAAGTTGAAAGTGATTTAGGTGTTAGGAAACATTGTGATCATAGATTCTGATGGTTATTGATAATTGGTTTGATTGTTTAAGTAACACCAGTGAATTTAAGCAGGAAAGTTCATGTAGTCTAACATTATAATCTGTTTCCATTATGTGGAACAAGGTCAGGGTATTAATGTTGAAAAGCAAACTTGGGCCAAACTAGTATGTTAAGTGGGGGAGTATCATAGATTTTAATTATAGTTTTGTTACCTCTATAGTGAAAACAATTGCATATGTTTTGGGAAATTAGCTAGGTTGAATTTGGTTATTTGAGTTCATTTTTTATTTGCTTTTTAAAAGAGAGGTTGGAATCAAGTATGATGCCTTGGTACTTAAAATCAGATACTACTGGGAGCTTTTCCCCTGATAGATAGACATCTGTCTCAGGGGCATCAGTTGTTGTTGTTTTTTAAAACATGCAGACTGCGTTTTATTTTATTGAGATGTAAACATGAGTCTTTGAGCAATTTTGTCATCTGAACCATTATAGTAGTGAGTTCTTGTGTAGTTTGTTTTTTTGCTGATTAAAGTGGGTTGTTTATTTGGTTACTGTTTATAGTTTATTTTAGGAGTTGATTTTACTTAATTAAACATTGTATTCTGATGTGTTTGAGTAGGATTATTTTTTCCGGGATGGATGGAAGTTATCGAAATATGTAAGTTGAAGGAGCCATGGGAGAACACGTCTACATTTTTATTAAATGCCTGGGATTAAATGACAGATTTTTACGCTGAGAAATGTACTACGTTTGCGACAGAGGAAAAAGTATTACAGTTAGATAGTAACGATAATTGAATCTAAGGGTAACATGTTCAATTAAGCATACATATACATTGATGTTGATTAAAACTTATGATTAATGATTTGAGGTACAGTGGAATTATCATTAGGTTTGGTTTATAGTTCACTTTTGAGTTTCTGAATCGATGTAGTGTAATGAATACTAACAAAGTGTTTTGTGTTTTTTTCTGGGAAAATGGGTGTTTCATTGTCTCTCTTTGGAATGTTTCCTGGGACTATAATCTTGGGGAGAGTGAGTGAGATTGAGGCCATAAACTACCAAATTGAAAAGGGCCTGGAAGTTTTTGTTTTTTCATTAAGGTTTGCAAATACACACATAAAACATTTGTTATGACTATTTATTTGTGCTTTTAAAATGCTATGTTTGATTTGGTTTTTATTTCCTTTGGGTTCGGTGAGTTTTCCATTTGTTTTAGTGCAAAGTAATCTTAAAGGGGCACGCACGCACATGGAATTTGAATTAGTTTTTATTTTCTGAGTTTTAATTACACACGTTCATTTCTTTTGATAAAGGAATGTTCTGGGAACCTGGGATACAACATGTAGGAACTATTTGATTATTTTTATAATTTGTCTAATATAGTAAAAAAAAAACTTATTTGAAGGTTTTTGTATGACCAAATCAGACCAAAGGACCAAAGGAAGATCACATCAGTGACTCAACCCACTCAAGTGACGCACCTCTCCTAGGGACGGTATGAATGAGCCCTAGTAAGCCAGTGACTCAGCCCCTGTAATGGGGTTAGAGGCAGAGAATCCCAGTGGAAAGAGGGGAACCGGCCAGGCAGAGACAGCAAGGGCGGTTCGTTGCTCCAGAGCCTTTCCGTTCACCTTCACACTCCTAGGCCAGACTACACTCAATCATATGACTCACTGAAGAGATGAGTCTTCAGTAAAGACTTCAAAGTTGAGACCGAGTTTGCGTCTTTCACATGGGTAGGCACAGACCATTCCATTAAAATGGAGCTCTATAGGAGAAAGCCCTGCCTCCAGCTGTTTGCTTAGAAATTCTAGGGACAATTAGGAGGCCTGCGTCTTGTGACCGTTTGTAGGTATGTAGAGATAGGTAGGAGCAAGCCCCATGTAATGCTTTGTAGGTTAGCAGTAAAACCTTGATGTGTATGACCTATGACCTCTGATGACCTTCCGTTGTGGCTTGATCATCCGCATTGGAAAGCCATTTGGGTTAAATCATGTTTCTTTGTGGAGTTTTTTCAGTTTAGTGATTTTAATTTGATTAGGTTATTTGACATTTGTTAAAAAAAAAATCCAGTAGTAGTAGTGTTTTTTTTTACATTACTCTCATGGAGAGATATGTGAAAAACATGGGGGAGGATTCCGTTTTTTGAGGTTTTGAATTAAAGTTATACACCTTGAGTGATATGTGAAGGAGTGTTTTGTATTGTTGAGGGTATTGTATTGTTGTGTTTGTTTTGTTTTGTTCTATTCCCGAGGGGTATAGGTCTAACTTCTTGATCCTTGGCTCTACGATGGAGTTGACAGTGAGATGGTATAAGCGAATTTGATAGAATAGTTTCAATAGAATGTGTTGATATTTTCTTTGAAATATGTTTAGATATGTGTTTTAAGAATAATTAGTAAAAGTAATAATTTATCATGTAGTTAATGAACCGAACTAAACTGTTGTTCTGATCTGTTCTTTCGAGGTTATCATGAAAGTGACATCAGACGGTATCTTAATGCATGGAAGAGATAATATGACCGAATAGTGTGTGTACCTCAAAACCCCCTCTAACTGGCTGAAGAAGAGTGACAAAGGCGTTGAAGAAGGCCTTCTGAACCACTTCTACCGAGAGAAAGGAACCAAGCCAGAAATCGGTGTAGTATCCTATCTAAGCTATCAACTGCTTTTCTTTCATGTTAATCTCAGGAGTGTGAGAGTCCACATGGAGTGATCATGGAGAGAGATCTAATTCCAACCTTTTCTCATGATGCTGGTATATTGGATGATGAATGGACAAGACATGAGTGGTAAAGATGAGACATTGAAATTGGGACGTTATCATGGGCCGTCCACTTTGAACTGTAAAGCTATCTGAAGAAGAACGAAAAAGACGCCAGAAGAATCAGTGCCTGAGAGGGGGGGTTGGTCAACTGTGCCAATAAAATTGTTTACACTTTTGTGGTATCAGGTTGATTCTAGAGGTCTACACCATGTAAATTTGAGTAATTTAGATTAAGAATGCATTGAGATACTGATCTGTATTATAATCATGATTAAAAAAGTTAATAGTAGAATTATGGGATAATTGTACTGAATGTAAATTCTGCTAATATTGATGTGTGTTAAATTGAGGTTTTTACTTTGAGTGATAAGATCAATTTGAATCACTGACGAATGTCATTCTAAATTTTGGTTGGATAAATAGTTGGGTTGTTAATTATGATTTGGAATATGAATGATTTCCCTGACCTCTTCTCTATTCTTGACAACATCTCTGAGCATAAGGACTTAGAGGGATGTCTGTCCTATATGTTGTGATGAGGTCTGTGTTTAGATACTGGTTCTCATGTAACTGCAAGTTTGTCTTGTAGAATAAAGGTTGTACATTTAGTTTCAGAAGGGAGAAAGCTTACATATAAGCTAAGGTATTTGACATCGAAGGGATTAGATTTTTTATTTTATTTTAAATATTGAGTATGTAATTAATGTTCTGATTCTTTAGAAGGGACAATGTCCCTGAGAGGGGAATGTTGTGGCAGAATCAGAATCCTTTAGGTAACATTTATAAATAAGATGTTTTATTCATTTTTATAAGTATGCTTATGTAGGGAAAGTTAATTGGGCCCAGAGAGGGTTAGGCTTATCTGTGAATGTGTCTGGAAACTAATCCTAAACCATGTGAAGGGATGGGGTGATTAATGGGGAACCAGTTTGGTGGCTACACAATGTCTGTGTGCCAGTCACATCTCTCTGTGATCTTGTCCAGGAGGGGCTGTATTTGATATATGCTATTGGATGAGGTAATGTTTTTGGTCCTAAGTAGTACCAAGAGCGAGATCAGAACTTAATTCAGGAGACCAAACTGAACAATAATTTATAGCCAATGCTGTCTGGCTATGTGTGTCTTTGCTATAAAGGATCTCATTTGCCAATATGTAAGCACCCTCAGATAATTATTTTATAGACACTGAATTGATCTGAGAGTCACAGGGCTATGGTGAAGCTCATATAATTAAAGATGTACTTTATGATAACTCTGACTTGTGTGTGAATTGCTCTCATGATTTGGTAATACAGGAATTTCCACGACATAGAGCATGCTAGGCATCACGTTTTTTGTTCAACTCTGGTTATTAACACCAACACTGGGGCTCTTTGACAACACAGAGTGTCAATTTAACTCTTTACAGTCTTGAATCAACACTAGAAATGTTGCACAAAAAATTCAACACAAATTAAAGGGATACTTTGGGATTTTGGCGAATGAGGTGCTTTATCTACTTCCCCAGAGTCAGATGAACTTGTGGATACCATTTTTATGTCTCTGTGTCCAGCATAAAGAAAGTTAAAGGTAGTTTTGCGGGCCAATGCTGACCAGGATTGGCGCAATGGCTGTAAGTATTTGGGTACCTACGTAGCATGCTAGCAATCCTGAAGTACCCGCTTAACACTGGCCAATTTGCACTGTGCTATGAAAGGGACACATATGCAGGCTTCCATACATTTCAAGAACCTTTTAGAATTCTGAAGAACCGTAGATGCCAGGTCAAGAACCCCACACTTAAACCAAATATTCCATTTAATAAAAAATACATCTTTGCAGTGATCATGCAGAGAAAGACGTGGATGATCTTTGTTATGGGTAGGAAGAAACAATAGTTTATAGGGAAGACCAGTGATATAACCTCTCTCATCATCACCCAGTGCCTGGGCTTACCTCCGCTGTACCCGCACCCCACCATACCCCTGTCTGCGCATTATGCCCTGAATATATTCTACCATGCCCAAAAATCTGCTCCTTTTATTCTCTGTCCCCAACGCTCTAGGCGACCAGTTTTGATAGCCTTTAGCCGCACCCTCATTCTACTCCTCCTCTGTTCCGCGGGTGATGTGGAGGTAAACCCAGGCGCTGCATGTCCCCAGGCACCCTCATTTGTTGACTTCTGTGATCGAAAAAGCCTTGGTTTCATGCATGTCAACATCAGAAGCCTCCTCCCTAAGTTTGTTTTACTCACTGCTTTAGCACACTCTGCTAACCCTGATGTCCTTGCCGTGTCTGAATCCTGGCTCAGGGAGGCCATCAAAAATTCTGAGATTTCCATACCCAACTATAACATTTTCCGTCAAGATAGAACTGCCAAAGGGGGAGGAGTTGCAGTCTACTGCAGAGATAGCCTGCAAAGTAATGTCATACTTTCCAGGTCCATACGCAAACAGTTCGAACTACTAATTTTGAAAATTACTCTCTCCAGAAATAAGGCTCTCACTGTTGCCGCCTGCTACCGACCCCCCTCAGCTCCCAGCTGTGCCCTGGACACCATTTGTGAATTGATCGCCCCCCCATCTAGCTTCAGAGTTTGTTCTGTTAGGTGACCTAAACTGGGATATGCTTAACACCCTGGCAGTCCTACAATCTAAGCTAGATGCCCTCAATCTCACACAAATCATCAAGGAACCCACCAGGTACAACCCTAAATCTGTAAACAAGGGCACCCTCATAGACGTCATCCTGTCCAACTGGCCCTCCAAATACATCTCCGCTGTCTTCAACCAGGATCTCAGCAATCACTGCCTCATTGCCTGTATCCGCTACGGAGGCGCAGTCAAACGACCACCCCTCATCACTGTCAAACGCTCCCTAAAACACTTCTGTGAAAAGGCCTTTCTAATCGACCTGGCCCGGGTATCCTGGAAGGACATTGACCTCATCCTGTCAGTTGAGGATGCCTGGTCATTCTTTAAAAGTAACTTCCTCACCATTTTAGATAAGCATGCTCTGTTCAAAAAATGCAGAACTAAGAACAGATATAGCCCTTGGTTCACTCCAGACCTGACTGCCCTCGACCAGCACAAAAACATCCTGTGGCGGACTGCAATAGCATCGAATAGTCCCCGCGATATGCAACTGTTCAGGGAAGTCAGGAACCAATACACGCAGTCAGTCAGGAAAGCTAAGGCCAGCTTCTTCAGGCAGAAGTTTGCATCCTGTAGCTCCAACTCCAAAAGGTTCTGGGACACTGTGAAGTCCATGGAGAACAAGAGCACCTCCTCCCAGCTGCCCACTGCACTGAGGCTAGGTAACACGGTCACCACCGATAAACCCATGATTATCGAAAACTTCAACAAGCATTTCTCAACGGCTGGCCATGCCTTCCGCCTGGCTACTCCAACCTCGGCCAACAGCTCCGCCCCCCCCGCAGCTACTCGCCCAAGCCTCTCCAGGTTCTCCTTTACCCAAATCCAGATAGCTGATGTGCTGAAAGAGCTGCAAAACCTGGACCCGTACAAATCAGCTGGGCTTGACAATCTGGACCCTCTATTTCTGAAACCATCCGCCGCCATTGTCGCAACCCCTATTACCAGCCTGTTCAAACTCTCTTTCATATCGTCTGAGATCCCCAAGGATTGGAAAGCTGCCGCAGTCATCCCCCTCTTCAAAGGGGGAGACACCCTGGACCCAAACTGTTACAGACCTATATCCATCCTGCGCTGCCTATCTAAGGTCTTCGAAAGCCAGGTCAACAAACAGGTCACTGACCATCTCGAATCCCACCGTACCTTCTCCGCTGTGCAATCTGGATTCCGAGCCGGTCACGGGTGCACCTCAGCCACGCTCAAGGTACTAAACGATATCATAACCGCCATCGATAAAAGACAGTACTGTGCAGCCGTCTTCATCGACCTTGCCAAGGCTTTCGACTCTGTCAATCACCATATTCTTATCGGCAGACTCAGTAGCCTCGGTTTTTCGGATGACTGCCTTGCCTGGTTCACCAATTACTTTGCAGACAGAGTTCAGTGTGTCAAATCGGAGGGCATGCTGTCCGGTCCTCTGGCAGTCTCTATGGGGGTGCCACAGGGTTCAATTCTCGGGCCGACTCTTTTCTCTGTATATATCAATGATGTTGCTCTTGCTGTGGGCGATTCCCTGATCCACCTCTACGCAGACGACACCATTCTATATACTTCCGGCCCGTCCTTGGACACTGTGCTATCTAACCTTCAAACGAGCTTCAATGCCATACAACACTCCTTCCGTGGCCTCCAACTGCACTTAAACGCTAGTAAAACCAAATGCATGCTTTTCAACCGTTTGCTGCCTGCACCCGCACGCCTGACCAGCATCACCACCCTGGATGGTACCGACCTTGAATATGTGGACATCTATAAGTACCTAGGTGTCTGGCTAGACTGCAAACTCTCCTTCCAGACTCATATCAAACATCTCCAATCGAAAATCAAATCAAGAGTCGGCTTTCTATTCCGCAACAAAGCCTCCTTCCCTCACGCCGCCAAACTTACCCTAGTAAAACTGACTATCCCACCGATCCTCGACTTCGGCGATGTCATCTACAAAATTGCTTCCAACACTCTACTCAGCAAACTGGATGCAGTTTATCACAGTGCCATCCGTTTTGTCACTAATATACCACCCACCACTAATATATCACCCAGCACCTTATACCACCCACCACTGCGACTTGTATGCTCTAGTCGGCTGGCCCTCGCTACATATTCGTCGCCAGACCCACTGGCTCCAGGTCATCTACAAGTCCATGCTAGGTAAAGCTCCGCCTTATCTCAGTTCACTGGTCACGATGGCAACACCCATCCGTAGCACGCGCTCTAGCAGGTGTATCTCACTGATCATCCCTAAAGCCAACACCTCATTTGGCCGCCTTTCGTTCCAGTTCTCTGCTGCCTGTGACTGGAACGAATTGCAAAAATCGCTGAAGTTGGAGACTTTTATCTCCCTCACCAACTTCAAACATCTGCTATCTGAGCAGCTAACCGATCGCTGCAGCTGTACATAGTCTATCGGTAAATAGCCCACCCATTTTTACCTACCTCATCCCCATACTGTTTTTATTTATTTACTTTTGTGCTCTTTTGCACACCAATATCTCTACCTGTACATGACCATCTGATCATTTATCACTCCAGTGTTAATCTGCAAAATTGTAATTATTCGCCTACCTCCTCATGCCTTTTGCACACAATGTATATAGACTCCCCTTTTTTTTCTACTGTGTTATTGACTTGTTAATTGTTTACTCCGTGTGTAACTGTGTTGTCTGTTCACACTGCTATGCTTTATCTTGGCCAGGTCGCAGTTGCAAATGAGAACTTGTTCTCAACTAGCCTACCTGGTTAAATAAAGGTGAAATAAAAAAATAAAAATAAAAACATTAGGAGGGCTATATTTTACTCCTTTAAATCCTTTTTTCAGGTTAGATTGAAAAACGTCTTTGACTCAGTTTACACTTTCATACTGTGTTTACATTTTTTAAATGTTGGTCATTTAGCCAGAAGCTCTATAGAAGAAATTAGGGTTAAGTGCCTTGCTCAAGGGCACATCGACAGATTTTCCACCTAGCCGACTCTGGGATTCGAATCAGTGACCTTTCAGTTACTGGCCCAATGCCCTTAACTGCTAGGCTACATGCTAGTATTCATAAAATAGAAATGGGCAGATATCTACTTTTAGTTCTGTGCTAAGCATAGCAATGACACCAGGAGATACTGAATGGCACTCAAGGAACTTCATTTATCGGTGTATGAAAGCCGTCATCAACCTATGGTAAAGACTTCATCCTGTTCTCCTGCATGTATTCCTGTCTGGCCTCAGTGATAGGGTCATGGAAATTGAACTGATATGAAAATTGTCAAGGGCAGTTTTTCAGTGAGCAACTCTCAGGCTTTGAAGCTAGTTTATTAAAGCGATGCCCTGAGGCCAATGCTTGCTCATTAAAGGTAAGGGACATTAATGTTTAATAGTTAACAGGCCTCGTCAGTAAAAAGTTATTTTGATGCAGATTTGGTATGCAACAGAAAATGCCCCATTTGTCTGATGTTGGCCAAAAGAAAGGGGAAAAGATCCAATCTGATTCTCACCTTCTGCTTATTAACCAATGACTTTGATGCCCTTGATGCTTTCTTTACAATGTACAATTTAATACCAAATGATTATACAGCAGTCCTTCCTTTGAACCAATACAGGCCTTACCGTTTGAAGACTTATTTTGAGCTACAGTAGTTGTTGCAAATTCCATGAATAGTTTGTAATGCAGAATCTGTTGATGCTTTGTGTTCAGAACCTGACAATACAAATCCAATTCTACTGGTCACATGCTTCATAAACGACAGGTGTGGAATAACAGTCAAATGTTTACTTAGGGTCCCTTCCCAACAAAGCAGAGAGAAAGAAAATAGAGAAATAATCGTAAAAGTAAAAAACGGAATAATAAAAGTAATAATATATACACAATGAGTAATGATAACTTGGCTATACAAGGGGTAGCAGCACCGAATCGATGTGCAGGGGTACGAGGTAATTGAGGTAGATATGTACATATAACCAGGAATAAAGTGACAGATAGTAAACAGTAGCAGCACCGAGTCGATGTGCAGGGGTACGAGGTAATTGAGGTAGATATGTACATATAACCAGGAATAAAGTGACAGATAGTAAACAGTAGCAGCACCGAATCGATGTGCAGGGGTTGAGGTAGATATGTACATATAACCAGGAATAAAGTGACAGATAGTAAACAGTAGCAGCACCGAGTCGATGTGCAGGGGTACGAGGTAATTGAGGTAGATATGTACATATAACCAGGAATAAAGTGACAGATAGTAAACAGTAGCGGCAGCGTATGTGATGAGTCAAAAAAGTTAGTGTAAAAAGGGTAAATGCAGATAGTTTCACAGGTAACCAAATAGCTACCCAGACTAACAGGTAACCAAATAGCTACCCAGACTAACAGGTAACCAAATAGCTACCCAGACTAACAGGTAACCAAATAGCTACCCAGACTAACAGGTAACCAAATAGCTACCCAGACTAACAGGTAACCAAATAGCTACCCAGACTAACAGGTAACCAAATAGCCACCCAGACTAACTATTTAGCATTATTTTGGCTCGTCTTGGGTCCTGTTGGTTCCGCTTCCTGTGAGGTAGCAGACTGAACAGTCTATGACTCGGGTGGCAGGAGTACGTTTTTAGGGGCTTCCTCTGACACCGCCTGGTATAGAGGCTTGGCCGTATACACTACCTTCTGTAGCACCTTTTGGTCCGTTGATAAGCAGTTGCCATACCAAGCAGTGATGCAGCCAGTCAAGATGCTCTCAAAGACGCAGCTCTAGAACCTTTTGAGGATCTGAGGGCCCATACCAAATCTTTTTAGCCTCCTCAGGTGGAAGAGGCGTTGTCGTGCCCTCTTCACGACTGTGTTGGTGTATGTGGAACATGATAGATCCTTACTGAAGTGGACACAGAGGAACTTGAATCTCTTGACCCGCTCCTCTTCAGCCCCGTCGATGTGAGTGGGGGCGTGTTCGGCCCTCCATTTCCTGTTGTCCACAATCAGCTCCTTTGTCTTAATGAAGTTGAGGGAGAGGTTGTTATCTTGGCACCACACTGCAAGGTCTCTGACCTCCTCCCTAAAGGCTATCTCATCTTCAACGGTGATCAGGCCTACCCCCGTTGTGTCGTCAGCAAATCTAATAATGGTGTTGGAATGATGCACGGCCACACAGTCGTGGGTGAACAGGGAGTACAGGAGGGGACTAAAGCACGCACCTCTGAAGGGCCCCATATTGTTGCCTACCCACTAGGGGCGCCCCGTCAGGAAGTCCAGGATCAAGTTGCAGAGCGAGGTGTTCAGTCCCAGGGTCCTTAGCTGAGTCATGAGATTGTAGTTAATGAACAGCATTATCATGTAGGTGTTCCTTTTGTCCAAGGGCAGTGTGGTATGAATAGAGATTGTGTGGATCTGATGGGGTGGTGTGTGAATTGGAGTGGGTGCAGGCGGTCCGGGATGATGTTGTTGATGTGAGCTATGACAAGCCTTTCAAAGCATTTCATGGCTACAGATGTGAGTGCTACAGGGCGATAGTGATTTAGACAAATTACCTTGGTGTTCTTGGGCACAGGAACTATGGTGATCTGCTTGAAACATGTAGGTATTACGAACTAGATTAGGGAGAGGTTGAAAATGTCAGTGAAGACACTTGCCAGTTGGTCAGTGCATGCTCTAAGTGCGCATCCTGGTAATCCCTCTGGCCCTGCGGCCTTGTGAATGTTGACCTTACATTGGCTACGGAGTGGGTGATCACACAGTCATCTGGAACACCTGGTGCTCTCAATGCATGTTTCAGGTTGCCTGCCTTGAAGCGAGCATAGAAGGAATTTAGCTTGTCTGTTAGGTTTGTGTCACTGGGCAGCTTGTTACTGGGTTTCCCTTTGTAATCCATGATCATTTGCAACCCCTGCCACATCTGACGAGCATCAGAGCCGGTGTCATCAGTGTAGTAGGATTTTATCGGAGTCCTGTATTGTCTCTTTGCATGCTTGATGGTTCGTCAGAGGGCGTAGCAGGATTTGTTATAAACACCCTGGTTTTGTATATGTATTTGCATTTATATACCAATACAAATATATATATATATATATATATATATATATATATATATATATTTATTTGTATTTATTTGTATTTAAGGATCCCCATGACCTGCTGCCAAGGCACCAGCTACTCTTCCTGGTGTCCAGCAACATTAAGGCAGTTATGTACAGTTTAAAATATTACATGACATGACATTTTATAACACTTTACCCATTATATTTAGTGTGTGTAGAGTGCATGTCTCATCATCTGCATGTGTGTCTGTGCCTGTGTATGTGTCTCTTCACAGTTCCCGCTGTTCCATAAGGCATATTTTGTATCTGTTTTAATGCTGTTCCTACTGCTTGCATCAGTTACCTGACATGGAATATAGTTCCATGTAGCCATGACTCTATGTAGTACTGTGCGCCTCCTCAAGTCTGTTCTTGACTTGGGGACTGTGAAGAGACCTTAGGTGGTATGCCTTCTGGGGTATGCATGGGTGTCCGAGCTGTGTGCTAGTAGATTAAACAGACAGCTTGGTGCATTCAACACGTCAATACTTCTTACAAAAACAAGTAGTAGTAGTGATGGAGTCAATCTCTCCTCTACTTTGAGCCATGAGAGATTGACATGCATATTATTATTGTTAGCTCTCCATGTACATTTAAGGGCCAGCTGTTCTGCCCTGTTCTGAACCAATTGTAACTTTCTGAGGTCCCTTTTTGTGGCACAACTGAATAGTAGTCCAGGTGTGACAAAACTAGAGCGTGTAGGACTTGCCTTGTTAATAGTGGATGGACAGACTGCCTATCTTAGCTGCTGTTGTATCAACATGACCATGACAGTTTACAATCCAGAGTTACTCTAAGCAGTTTAGTCACCTCAGCTTGCTCTATTTCCACATTATTTATTACAAGATTTAGTTGAGATTTCGGGTTTAGTGAATGATTTGTCCCAAATACAATGCTTTTAGTTATTGACATTTTTAGGACTAACTTATTTCTTGCCAACCATTATGAAACTAACTGCAGCCCTTTGTTAAAATTAAGTGTTGTAGGGATTTCACTCGCTGTAGTAGCTGATGTGTACAGTGTTGAGTCATCCGCATACATAGACACACTGGCTTTACTGAAGGCCAGTGGCATGTCATTAGTGTCCCTCTCCTTGAAAGCATCAGCTCTAGCCTCTCGCTTGGTGCAGATGTTGCCTATAATCCATGTCTGGTTGGGATATGTACGGACGGTCACTGTGGGGACAACGTCATCGATGCACTTATTAATGAAGCCAGTGACTCATGTGGTTAACTCCTCAATGCTGTCATATGAGTCCCGGAATATATTCCAGTCTGGGGTAGCAAAACAGTCCTGCAGCTAAGCATCAATTTCTGCGGACCACTTCCGTATTGAGCGCGTCACTGGTACTTCCTGTTTCAGTTTTTGCTCGTAAAAAGGAATCAGGAGGATAGAGTTATGGTCAGATTTGCCAAATGAAGGGCAAGTCAGTTAAGAACAAATTCTTATTTACAATGACGGCCTACACCGGCCAAATCAGGACGACGCTAGGCTAGTTGCGCGTCGCCCTGTAGGACGTATGCGTCTCTGTGTGTGGAGTAAAGGTGATCTAGAAATGTTTTTCCTCTAGTTGCACAGGTGATATGCTGGTAGAAATTAGGTAAAACAGATTTCAGTTTTCCTGCATTAAAATCACCAGCCATTAGGAGTGCCGCCCCTGGATGAGCATAGTTCTTGGTTGCTTTTCTGTGTATATTATAGTTCTTCAGGTCCCTTTGATAGGATAGTCTCGAACGGAGCTCGTCCAGTTTATTCTCCAGTGATTGTACGTTAGCCAATAGAACAGAGGGTAGAGGCGGTTTATTTCCTTGCCACCGCAGTTTCATCAGGGTGCCCGCACACCTCTATATCGCCGTCTCTTTCTCTTCAAACAATCATCTGCAGTTTACTGGAAACAACCTTCAATTGAATAGCTAAGGTGAAGGGAAATCTGATGTATTAATGTTGGCCACAAGGTGCTTGTAGAAGGCAGGTCCAGAAAGATTATATTTATTTTTTGTGTCCCCACATTATTACAGGAATGAAATGCATAACTTCGGCAGACAGCATGGAAACCGGAAGGTTATGCAGAGGTTTGCTAAAAAAAAAAATCTCGGAGAGACAATTTAAAAAGCTTTTGCTGTAACTAATCCACGAAATAAGAAAAATTCAGACAATCTCAAACCTGAAAGGTTTGTGTGAGTGTGCGTGTGTGCGTTTGTGCGTGTGTGTGTGTGTGTGTGTGTGTGTGTGTGTGTGTGAGCGTGTGTGTGTGTGTGTGTGTGAGCAGACACTCAAGTCATTTGCATGGCGTGACGCATTAAAACATTGTTCAGTGTGCTGTAGGCATCGCTGCAAACAAATGGATTTCTCTGCCACTGATATGATAGTTCATATATCCTCCCTGTACAACATCCAGAGGTATGAAGCTAGATAATCTTACATTTACTATTCACCCTAAACCCACTATGCCACCGTGACACTTCTCACTGTAATGCTTAGTGGGTGCATGCTGTTCTTCGGGTAAATGAAGAGAGAAACTCTGTTATATTCCGCTGCACACCAAAGTGGTGAAGATGCCCTTGAAATATCTGATGGACACACTTTTGAGTAGCGTCTGTTCGCTCTCCACAGACAACCCACCATATTCTCGGGGTGGTAATTTTGGAAATAAATGCAATTCATTCATCTCACGCAGGAGTTTACTAAATATTCAACGGGTCCTGGTAATTATCCCTGCTTTGCTGAGAATTCTAATTCACGAGCCGCCATTAGCCCCTTCCAACACTAGAGCGAAACAAAAACGAGCTTCCGACAGCGCAACGTACATCTGTACATCTCCGGAGAGGAGAAAGCAGCTGTTAATTACTAATGAAGGACACATTAGGGATTTCAAACTGAAGGTCGATTGAATTAGATTAACGAGTTACAAAAACATGACCAGAAAAAAATGTGAAAAAAGTCAAATGAGCACTTGTTATATTAACTCGCAATGAGCTGGATATAATGAACATAACATTTTCGATTTAATTAAGATAAAGTTAAATGGGTCTCTACTCACTGTGAAAGACAGAGGGCAATGGAAAGGACATGTTTCGTACAAAGTAACTTTGAAAATAAGCCTATGTTTCTGTACTCACACGAGACAGAAGTCATTTCTTTTAATTGGCAAAATGTATTTATTTACATGATAACATACTGCATGTACATAATCTCAATTCCCCAAATTAATTTTTAACAGTTCAGTGTCTAATACTTATAGTGCATACTTCACAATTGTGGAAAAGCAAAGTAATAAGCCTATACTGCCTTTCATAACCAACAGTATAAAGGCTAATGTGGAAATTTGTCACCCTGAGCTGGAAATGACATGTCAAACATCCTGACAAAATGAATACACTGATAAACTCACAGCTCTGAAGTGTCTTAGCTGGTGTGAATCGAAAGCAAAGTAGATAAGAGAAACTCTCCTAATCTCAACAATTAGCTGACTATAAAAAGAACAGGCCTCTAAATAACATATCACCTGGCTACCCCTACCCCGGCCAACAGCTCTGCAGCAACCTGCCAAAGCCCGCCCCACCCCCCGCTTCCCCTTCTCCCAAATCCAGATAGCTGATGTGCTGAAAGAGCTGCAAAATCTGGACCCCTACAAATCAGCTGGGCGAGACAATCTGGACCCTCTCTTTCTAAAGTTATCCACCGCAATTGTTGCAACCCCTATTACTAGCCTGTTCAACCTCTCTTTCGTATCATCTGAGATCTCTAAAGATTGGAAAGCTGCCGCGGTCATCACCCTCTTCAACGTGGGAGACACTCTAGACCCAAACTGTTACAGACCTATATCCATCCTGCCCTGCTTTTCTAAATTATTTGAAAGCCAAGTTAACAAACAGATCACCGACCATTTCGAATCCCACCGTACCTCCGCTATGCGATCTGGTTTCCGATCTGGTCATGGGTGCACCTCAGCATCACTCAAGGTCCTAAACGATATCATAACCACCATCGATAAAAGACAGCACTGTGCAGCCGTATTCATCGACCTGGCCAAGGCTTTCGACTCTGTCAATCACCGCATTCTTATCGGCAGACCCAATGACATTGGTTTCTCAAATGACTGCCTTGCCTGGTTCACCAACCACTTCTCAGATAGAGTTCAGTGTGTCAAATTGGAGGGCCTGTTGTCCGGACCTCTGGCAGTCTCTATGGGGGTGCCACAGGGTTCAATTCTCGGGCCGATTATTTTCTCTGTATATATCAATGATGTCGCTCTTGCTGCTGGTGATTCCCTGATCCATCTCTACGCAGACAACACCATTCTGAATACATCTGACCCTTCTTAGGACACTGTGTTAAAACCTGTTTGGGAAAGGCGTGCTGCTAGCGGGACACCTCGACAACATCTGGTGAAATTGCAGAGCGCCAAATTCAAATTAAATTACTATAAATATTTAACTTTCATAAAATCACAAGTGTAATACATCAATATAAAGCTTCACTTGTTGTTAATCCAGCCGCCGTGTCAGATTTCAAAAAGACTTTACGGCGAAAGCAAACCATGCGATTATCTGAGGACAGCGCCTCGCATACCAACACATGAAAAACATATTTCAGCCAGGCAGGTGCGACATAAAAGTCAGAAATAGTGATATAAAAAATGCCTTACCTTTGATGATCTTCTTCTGTTGGCACTCCAAAGGTCCCAGTTACATTACAAATGGTCCTTTTGTTCGATAATGTCCTTCTTTATATCCATAAAAACTCAGTTTAGTTGGCGCGCTTCAGTCAATAATCCATCCATTTTCCTTCCATCAAAATGCATACAAAATTAATCCCAAACGTTACTAATAAACTTTTCCAAACAAGTCAAACAACATTTATAATCAAACCTTAGGTATCCTAATATGCAAATAAATTATACAATTTAAGACGGAGAATAGTATGTTCATTACCGGAGATAAATAAGAAAGAACGCGCTTTCCTCCACACGTTTGGAAACACTACAGCCAAAATGGGAGCCACCTAGAAAAACTACAATTTCTGGGTCCTTTTTCCAAAAACCAGGCTGAAACTCTTTCTAAATACTGTTGACATCTAGTGGAAGCCCTAGGAACTGCAATTTGGGAGGACTTGGGCTTATAATTATAGTTCTAGGCATTGAAAACACTGATAAGCTGAACATCAATTTTTTGGGGATGGTTTGTCCTCGGGGTTTCTACTGCCAAATCAGTTCTGTTATACTCACAGACATATTTCTAACAGTTTTTGAAACTTTAGAGTGTTTTCTATCTAAATCTACCAATTATATGCATATCCTACGTGAAAATACTGCCCCCTATTCCAATGAATTAACAAACCTCCAAACGAGCTTCAATGCCATACAACTCTCCTTCCGTGGCCTTTAACTGCTCTTAAATGCTAGTAAAACTAAATGCATGCTCTTCAACCAATTGCTGCCCACACCCGCCCGCCCAACTAGCATCACTACTCTGGACGGTTCTGACTTAGTACATGTGGACAACTACAAATACCTAGGTGTCTGGTTAGACTGTAAACTCTCCTTCTAGACTCACATTAAGCATCTCCAATCCAAAATCAAATCTAGAATCGGCTTCCTATTTCGTAACAAAGTCTCCTTCACTCATGCTGCCAAACATACCCTCATAAAACTGACTATCCTACCAATCCTTGACTTTGGCAATGTCATTTACCAACCAGCCTTCAACACTCTACTCAGCAAATTGGATGTAGTCTATCACAATGCCATCCATTTTGTCACTAAAGCCCCATATATTACCCACGAGTGTGACCTGTAGTCTCTCGTTGGCTGGCCCTCGCTACATATCCGTTGCCAAACCCACTGGCTCCAGGTCATCTATAAGTCTTTGCTAGGTAAAGCCCCGCCTTATCTCAGCTCACTGGTCACCATAGCAACACCCACCCATAGCACGTGCTCCAGCAGGTATATTTCTCTGGTCATCCCCAAAGTGAACACCTCCTTTGGCCGCCTCTCCTTCCAGTTCTCTGCTGCCAATGATGGGAATGAATTGCAAAAGTCACTAAGGCTGGAGACTTACATTTCCCTCACTAACTATAAGCATGAACTGTCAGAGCAGCTTACCAATCACTGCACCTGTACACAGCCCATCTGTAAACAGCCCACCCAACTACCTCACCCGACATTGTTATGTTTTTGCTCTTTTGCACCCCAGTGTCTCTACTTGCACATCATCATCTGCACAACTATCACTCCAGTGTTAATGCTAAATTGTAATTATTTTGCCACTACTTTCTACATTTGCACAAGCTCTATATAGATTTTTCTATTGTGTTATTGACTGTACATTTGTTTATCCCATGTTTAACTCTGTGTTGTGGTTTATGTCACACTGCTTTGCTTTATCTTGGCCACTTCGCAGTTGTAAATTAGAACTTGTTCTCAACTGGCCTACCTGGTTAAATACATGTATTTTTATTTTTTATATCTCACCCCCTGTCGATGCGTATGTTTATCTATTTAAAACATTTTTTAACTCGGCAAGTCATTTAAGAATAAATTCTTATTTACAATGGCGGCCTTCCCCGGCCAAACTCGGACGACGCTGGGCCAATTGTGTGCCGTGCTATGGGACTCGCAATCATGTGATTCAGCCTGGATTTCAAGGTTTTACTGCTAACCTACAAAGCATTACATGGGCTTGCTCCTACCTATCTCTCTGATTTGGTCCTGCCGTACATACCTACACATACGCTACGGTCACAAGACGCAGGCCTCCTAATTGTCCCTAGAATTTCTAAGCAAACAGCTGGAGGCAGGGCTTTCTCCTATAGAGCTCCATTTTTATGGAACGGTCTGCCTACCCATGTCAGAGACGCAAACTCGGTCTCAACCTTGAAGTCTTTACTGAAGACTCATCTCTTCAGTGGGTCATATGATTGAGTGTAGTCTGGCCCAGGAGTGGGAAGGTGAACGGAAAGGCTCTGGAGCAACGAACCGCCCTTGCTGTCTCTGCCTGGCCGGTTCCCCTCTTTCCACTGGGATTCTCTGCCTCTAACCCTGTTACGGGGCTGAGTCACTGGCTTACTGGGGCTCTCTCATGCCGTCCCTGGGGGGTGCGTCACCTGGGTGGGTTGATTCACTGTTGTGGTCGGCCTGTCTGGGTTGGCGCCCCCTGGGTTGTGCCGTGGCGGAGATCTTTGTGGGCTATACTCGGCCTTGTCTCAGGATGGTAAGTTGGTGGTTGAAGATATCCCTCTAGTGGTGTGGGGGCTGTGCTTTGGCAAAGTGGGTGGGGTTATATCCTTCCTGTTTGGCCCTGTCCGGGGGTGTCCTCGGATGGGGCCACAGTGTCTCCTGACCCCTCCTGTCTCAGCCTCCAGTATTTATGCTGCAGTAGTTTATGTGTCGGGGGGCTATGGTCAGTTTGTTATATCTGGAGTACTTCTCCTGTCCTATTCGGTGTCCTGTGTGAATCTAAGTGTGCGTTCTCTAATTCTCTCCTTCTCTCTTTCTTTCTCTCTCTCGGAGGACCTGAGCCCTAGGACCATGCCCCAGGACTACTTGACATGATGACTCCTTGCTGTCCCCAGTCCACCTGGCCATGCTGCTGCTCCAGTTTCAACTGGCCTGGGCCCTAGGACCATGTCCCAGGACTACCTGACATGATGACTCCTTGCTGTCCCCAGTCCACCTGGCCATGCTGCTGCTCAGTTTCAACTGTTCTGCCTTACTATTATTCAACCATGCTGGTCATTTATGAAGATTTGAACATCTTGGCCACGTTCTGTTATAATCTCCACCCGGCACAGCCAGAAGAGGACTGGCCACCCCACATATGCTCTCTCTAATTCTCTCTTTCTTTCTCTCTCTCGGAGGACCTGAGCCCTAGGACCGTGCCCCAGGACTACCTGACATGATGACTCCTTGCTGTCCCCAGTCCACCTGACTGTGCTGCTGCTCCAGTTTCAACTGTTCTGCCTTATTATTATTCGACCATGCTGGTCATTTATGAACATTTGAACATCTTGGTCATGTTCTGTTATAATCTCTACCCGGCACAGCCAGAAGAGGACTCGCCACCCCACATAGCCTGGTTCCTCTCTAGGTTTCTTCCTAGGTTTTGGCCTTTCTAGGGAGTTTTTCCTAGCCACCGTGCTTTTACACCTGCATTGTTTGCTGTTTGGGGTTTTAGGCTGGGTTTCTGTACAGCACTTTGAGATATCAGCTGATGTACAAAGGGCTATATAAATACATTTGATTTGATTTGATTTGATTTGATTCAAACCAGGGACTGTAGTGTTTCAGCTAGCACTGCGATGCAGTGCCTTAGACCGCTGCGCTACTCGGGAGCCTTAGTATAAAATATATAAAAGCCTTAATAAAATGACATGATAAACATTATTATTTATTTATTCACTTTAACAATGTTGTGAGGCTATATAGTGTTTGTTAACATTTACTTTGTTTACAAACATTGGAGTTAAGCAAGCTTATATTTTGGGTTCTGATGGGGTTCGATGGTTGAACTAAGCTGATGAGGCATTTATAAATTATATTCTTCAAGAATCAATGGATACATATCATTAATTTAAAACATTTGATTAATGGGTTGATTGGTGTATGAAGCATATGTCTCCTTATTTATTATTAATTCATATCAAAACCTGTTGGTGTAATCTTGTACAGTCAATCGTGTCATGGTGATTCTATTGTTGTTTTGATTTCCACCTACGACACCTCCTCAACTTCTAATCTATTTCACCTTCTAATCTACCTCCCCTTCTAATCTACCTCCCCTTCTAACCTACCTCCTCTTCTTATCTACCTCCCTTCTAATCTACTACCCCTTCTAATCTACCTTCCTTCTAATCTACGTCCCCTTCTAATCTACGTCCCCTTCTAATCTACGTCCCCTTCTAATCTACCACCCCTTCTAATCTACCACCCCTTCTAATCTACGTCCCCTTCTAATCTACCTCCCCTTCTAATCTACCTCCCCTTTTAACCTACTTTGCCTTATAACCTACCTCCCCTTCTATCTACCTCCCCTACTAATCTACCTACCCTTTTAACATACTTCGTCTTCTAACCTACCTCCCCTTCTATCTACCTCCCCTTCTAATCTACCTTGCCTTCTAATCTGCCTCCCCCACCTCTGATATGCGTCTCCCTCCATAAAGAAAGTTAGGGTTAATCACCTGCTACCAAAATTATCATTACAACATAATCATTACAAGCATAAAACCTCCCCTCAGGGATTGAAATGTCCTCCAAATTAGATATTGTCTTGAAGCCGAAGTCTGTCACAACAAGAGGTCTTCACTGCGTCAAATTAAACCTCTGGAGACAAGCAACGCCTTCTTTTTATTGGCATTTGTGTTATTTCAAGTCCCAAGTGACCACATGATGTCCCCAGTGACCTCTACCCTAGTGACCACTTCTAATCTACCTCCTCTTCGAATCTACCACATGATGTCCCTAGTGACCACTTCTAATCTACATCCCCTTCTAATCTACCACATGATGTCCCTAGTGACCACACAATGTCCCTAGTGACCACATGATGTCCCTAGTGACCACATGATGTCCCTAGTGATCACATGATGTCCCTAGTGATCACATTATGTCCCTAGTGACCACTACCCCAGTGACGACATGATGTCCCTAGTTACCACTACCCTAGTAACCACATTATGTCCCTAGTGACCACATGATGTCCCTAGTGACCACATGATGGCCTAGTGGTTAGAGCGTTGGGCCAGTAACCGAAAGTTTGCTTGATCGAATCCCCAAGCTGACAAGGTAAAAATATGTCGTTCTGCCCCTGAACAAGGCAGTTAACCGACTCTTCCAAGGACGGTATTGGAAATAAGAATTTGTTCTTAACTGACTTGCTTGGTCCAATAAATAAAAAATGTCCCTAGTGACCACATGACGTCCCTAGAGACCACTACACTAGTGACCACATGTTGTCTCTAGTAACCACATGATGTCCCTAGTAACCACATGATGTCACTAGTGACCACATGATGTCCCTAGTAACCATATGATGTACCTAGTAACCATATGATGTACCTAGTGACCACATGATGTCCCTAGAGATCACTACCCTAGTAACCATATGATGTCCCTAGCACATGATGTCCCTAGTGACCACATTATGTCACTAATAACCACAATATGTCCCTAGTGACAACATGAGGTCCCTAGTAACCACATGATATCCCTAGAGACCACTACCCTAGTAACCATATGATGTCCCTAGTAACCACATGATCGCCCTCGTGACCACTACTTTAATGACCACAGTATGTCCCTAGTAACCACATGATGTCCCTAGTGACCACTAGCCTAGTTACCACATGAAGTCTGAACATTATGTTTTTGCTTTTCTATAGTGAATTAGCCTTGCAGAGCACAGCAGGAGTACTTTGCGATGTTATACAGACCTGATGAGGACTGTAGAGTGCTGAATTCCTGTCTGATCCCCCTAGGCCTCACCTGTGAAGTGCTAATACCGGATCTAGCCCCGTTAGCTTAGCACCTTTATTCACCTTTGAGGTGCTGAATGGGAGATAAATATGGTGGAAAAACAGAAATGTACATGCAGATCAGAGATGGGCTGCGTGATATATGCCAACTGATGGTGAATGGGCTGGATGGTTCCTAGATGGTTCCTGGATGGTTCGTAAATAGTTCCTTATGTGAATCTGACCTGACCAGGAAAAACTCTGGGCCCATGTCTTAGACAAACTCAGAGACACATCAGGGACATATTCAGGGACACATCAAGGCACCTCATACATCATGAATAGGGCCCTGTGTTTTGGACTACGCTATATATACTAAAGTATGTGGACACCCCTTCAAATTAGTGGATTCGGCTATTTCAGCTACACCTGTTGCTGACAGGTGTATAAAAATAGAGCACACAGCCATGCAATCTCCATAGACAAACATTGGCAGTAGAATGACCTTACTGAAGAGCTCAGTGACTTCCAAGGTGGCACCGTCATAGGATGCTACCTTTCCAACAAGTCAGTTCATCACATTTCTGCCCTACTAGAGCTGCCCCAAACCTGCATGGTTTGGGCTAAGCCCCTTACTCCCAGTCAAGGGAAATCTTAACTCTACAGCATACAATGACAATCTAGATGATTCTGTACTTCCAACTTTGTGACAACAGTTTGGGAATGGCCTTTTCCTGTTTCAGCATGACAATGCCCCCATGCACAAAGTGAGGTCCATACAGAAATGGTTTGTCGAGATCGGTGTGGAAGAACTTGACTGGCCTGGACACAGCCCTGACCTCAACCCCATTGAACACCTTTGGGATGAATTGGAATGCTGACTGCAAGCCATGCCTATTCACCCAACATCAGTGCTCGACCTCCGTAGCAGCAATGTTCCAACATCTAGTGGAAAACCTGGCCAGAAGAGTAGAGTTGTTCTAGCAGCAAAGGGGGGACCAACTCCATATTATTGCCCCTAATTTTGGAAAGAGATGTTCAATGAGCAGGTGTCCACATACTTCTGGTCATGTGGTAAATCATGTCACATTACCTATATTTTAACATGTATTTTAAGTCATTTCAAGGGAATGAGAGTTACACCTAAAATAAAAGCAATTGTCTGAGGATGGTGCTGGAGGATGGTGCTGGAGGATGGTGCTGGAGGATGGTGCTGGAGGTTGGTGATGGGATATGTGGCTGGACCATGTAACATAAAAAGAAAAGGGAACAGTTTGTAATACATGTATCAGTAGCCACTTTAAACTATGCCACTTTGTTTACATACCCTACATTACTCATCTCATATGTATATACTGTACTCGATACCATCTACTGTATCTTGCCTATGCCGTTCTGTGCCATCACTTATTCATATATCTTTATGTACATATTGTTTATCCCTTTACACTTGTGTGTATAAGGTAGTAGTTTTGGAATTGTTAGGTTAGATTACTCGTTGGTTATTACTGCATTGTCGGAACTAGAAGCACAAGCATTTCGCTACACTCGCATTAACATCTGCTAACCATGTGTATGTGACAAATACATTTGATTTGATTTGATTTGAAAAAGCTTTAAATAAAGGTTAAAATCCAGATCATGTGACATTGTCCAAAACACAGGGCCCTATTCAAGGGGGAAAGGTGAACCATATGGTACTTGTTTTATCTCAGATACACAGTTGTTTTCTATAGTTTAAGACACAGCTAGTTTATCCAAGGCTCACCACTCTATTCAGGAACTCAAGTGTTTCAAGGATTTACCAAAAGAACACATGTTTTCCCAATAAATGCACTTTCATTTTGCTAATTTCCTGGAGCTTACTTTCTTTCAAATAACATCTGACTCATATTCCCCAGCATTGTTTTGGTTAGTTTCATGTAGGATTGTATAATTCAATGTAGCTGTAAATTCTTTCATCCCCAGAGGGAAAAAGAACAGGCTAATTAGAATCACAGATAAAGCACAGAAAGAGGGCTTGGGAGATAAAGGGCCTGCAGAAAGAAATGTAATTACCTCACTTTGAGAAAACAACAACGACAACAACAACAACACTAATCCCAAAAAACAGCTGATAATGCAATGGTTTGGTAATGTTTTTAATGTATTTTTACTTAACCTTTATTTAACGAGGAAAGTCAGTTATTAAGAATAAATTAATATTTACAATGACGGCCTACCCCGGCCAAACACTAACCCGGACAACATTGGGCCAATTGTCTGGCCTGGAATCAAACCAGGGTCTGTAGTGACACCTCTAGCACTGAAATGCAGTTACTTAGACTGCCCACACAATGCGTTCTATAGGCAAGAGCGAAATAAAGCACAGCATGTCATGGTTTGAAGGAAAAAACAAAAGCTATCGAATTATGCTTTCTTCAACAGTTTGAAAGTTGGACCAGAATGAAGGCATGAAAACTATCAATTACAAACATCAACCAGTGCTGACATTTGCGCGACAACATGGATATCACGTCTAATTTAAGAAAAATTATAAAAAAATAAAATACTGTCCTTTTTTTCTGACTTCGTCACTGATGTTTCAGATATGATGTGTGTGACCAAATCAAATCAAATGTTATTGGTCCTAGCTACATTTCTTCAGCCTCCTGAGGTTGTGTTGTGCCTTCTTCACTACATAGTATGTGTGGGAGGAGCATCTTCAGATTGTCAGTGATGTGTACGCCGAGGAACTTGACATTTTTGACCTTCTCCATCGATGTGGATGGGGGCGTGCTCTCTCTGTTGTCTCCTGAAATCCAAGATCAGCTCCTTCGATTTGTTAATGTTAAAGGAAAGGTTATTTTCTGGCACCACTCTGCCAGGTCATTCACCTCCTCATTTTAGGTGGTCTTGTCATTGTTGGTAATCAGGCCTAACAGTGTTGTGTCGTCTGCAAACTTGATTATTGAGTTGGACGCATGCAACAGAACCCCGGTGCCAAATATCAACACTTTTTTTCTAGGATCTACTCATTAAATTCCACCTCGGATGTGTGTCCTTATTAAGGCGGTTTAAGTATGTGATTTTTCCTCCTATTTATAATGACTGAGTCAAAGGCAGGTTAGCTGTTTACCTCATGAATCTTGTTCTGGAGGGCAGCTCTGCAGAGTGGTCACTAGCTAGCACAGCCACAGCCAAGTCTTACAATCAGATTTTCAACCTAACCCTAACCTCCTAACCTAATCTTAACCTAATCTTAACCACACAGCTAACCCTAACCTTAAATTAAGACCAAAAAGCAACAGAAAAATGTCATACATTTTTACAACATAGACAATTTTGACTTTTCAGCTGGCCTACCTAAGGACAAGACCCATGACAATGAATGCAAACCAGCTAGAAAACGCTGCATCACTCACTCATGCTGCATCAGGCTTTACTGTTTGAAAAAGGACAAGAACTAAAGTTCACAATACTCTAATAAACACAAAGAAAACTTTACAAAACATTAGGTTCATGAATTCTCCCCATCGTCAGGGTAAAGTGTGCATACAGTATGTGTTACACTATCATGTTACGAATTAGAAATCAGACCTTTTGGTATGAGACTTGATGTTGAGCTCAGGTGCATCCTGTTTCCATTGATCATCCTTGAGATGTTTCTACAACTTGATTGTAGTCCACCTGTGGTAAATTCAATTGATTGGACATGATTTGGAAAGGCACACACCAGTCTATAAGGTCCCACCATGCTATGAGATCAAATGAATTGTCCGTGGAGATCCGAGACAGGATTGTGTCGAGGCGCAGATCTGGGGAAGGGTACCAAAACATTTGTGCAGCATTGAAGATACCCAAGAACACAGTGGCCTCCATAATTCTTAAATGGAAGAAGTTTGGAACCACCAAGACTCTTCCTACAGCTGCCCGCCAGGCCAAACTGAGCAATCGGGGGAGAATGGCCTTGGTCAGGAAGGGGACCAAGAACCTGGTGGTCACTCTGACAGAGCTCGAGAGTTCCTCTGTGGAGATGGGAGAAACTTCCAGAAGGACAACCATCTCTGCAGCACTCCACCAATCAGGCCTTTATGGTGGAGTGGCCAGACGGAAGCCACTCCTCCGTAAAAGGCAGCCCAACATGACAGCCCACTTGGAGTTGTCAAAAGGCACCTAAAGGACTCAGACCATGAGAAACAATATTCTCTGGTCTGATGAAACAATGACTGAACTCTTTGGCCTGAATGTCAAGCGTAACATCAGGAAGAAACCTGGCATCATTCCTACGGTAAAGCATGGTAGTGGCAGCATCATGCTGTGGGGAGGTTTTTCAGCGACATGGACTGGGAGACTAGTCAGGATCGCGGGAAAGATGAACGGAGTGAGGTATAGAGAGATCCTTGATGAAAATCTGCTCCTGGGAGCTCAAGACCTCAGGCTGTGGCAAAGGTTCACCTTCCAATAGGACATCGACCCTAAGCACACAGCAAAGAAAACGCAGAAGTGGCTTCGGGACATGTCTCTGTATGTCCTTAAGATGTCCAGCCAGAGCCCGGACTTGAACCCGATCGAACATCTCTGGAGAGACCTGAAAATAGCTGTGCAGTGACGCTCCCTAACTAACCTGTCAAAGCTTGAGAGGATCTGAAGGAAATAATGGGAGAAACTCCCCAAATACAGGTGTTCCAATCTTGTAACGTCATACACAAGAAGACTTGAGACTGTAATTGTTGCCAAAGGTGCTTCAACAAATTACTGAGTAAACGGTCTGAATACTTATGTACAGTATATATGATATTTCGGTTTTTAATTTTAAATACATTTGCAAAACCTGTTTTTGCTGTGTCATTATGGGGTATTGTGTGTAGATTGATGACGTTTTAGAAGAAGGCTGTAACGTAAAAAGGTGAATGGGTCTGAATACTTTCTAAATGCAACAAATCCCTGGTAGTAACTTGCTATGGGGCAGTTTACATGGGTTATGATGACATTCCAGGAGGATATCTTCAGTCTGTGGATGATTGACAATAGTTTGTTTGAGAAATGCTGCCTCTGTAAGTACTAAGAGGTCATTAAGGATGAGCCTTTGGGCCTCGCAATTGACTCCACATGTCCAAGTGTAGAGAACATGCTACAAACAAATATCCTCACGACATTTTAGATTGGTGCGACTATCAATCACAATTTACTGCGTAGGCAACCTAATTTCAGCACTGTCAATATGACAGTGGCTATGGCTAGATTCTACATGTTTGCAGTTCTTACAACACATTGCAAACAGACAGTGTGTTTTGCATGTTATATGGATTATTTACTGGTTGCTCCTAACATGGTTTCTGGTTTCTGCACAAAGGCAGCTGACATCAAGCTTTAAATTCATAGCCTCTATTTCTTTTTTTTCTTTTTGGGTTGATGGGAAGATTTTCTGAAAGCTGTCAGAATGAATCAGGTTAGTCACCAGTGAGCTTGCCGTTTGGAGTTGAGACTCTGTTGTGATATATGCTGTGCAATAGAAGCCTATCGCACCCTGATCACATGTTTTTATGGTCGCAACACACAAGATAATGTATTATGTGATCGACTGAAACATCACATAGGAATGTAAAGTGAGAAATGCTGTGTGTTCAATCCAAGCTCTGTGAACCTGGGAAGCATTTCAGGTCATTTTATAGTACAGCTATGCATATTTGTCAAACATTTTTATTTATTTAACCTTTATTCAATTAGGCAAGTTTGTTAAGAACAAATTATTATTTACATTGAAGGCCTACCAAAAGGCAAAAGGCCTCCTGCGGGGAAGGGGGCTGGGATTAAACATTTAAAATAAAATAAGAATATAGAACAAAACAAACATCACGACTAGAGAGACCCCACAACACTGCATAAAGAGAAACCTAAGACGCCAACATAGCAAGGCAGCAACACGTTACAAAACCGCATGGTAGCAACACAACATGACAACAACATGGTAGCAAAACAACATGGCAGCAGCACAACATGGTAGCAGCACAAAACATGGCACAAACATTATTGGGCACAGACAACAGCCCAAAGGGCAAGAAGGAAGAGACAATACATCACGCGAAGCAGCTACAAACCTCACAAACTTTTACAGATGCACAATTGAGAACATCCTGTTTGGGCTGTATCACCGCCTGATAGGGCAGAGAAAGCTTGTTGGACACTAAGAAAGCTTTGTTTTCGAGCATTTAACACAAAATCCGGGGAGGGACCAGCTGAGTATAAGACTCTATCATCTGTATATCCATGGATAAGAGAGCTTTCTACTGGCTGAGCTATGTTGTTGATGTAAATTGAGAAGAGCATGGGGCCTAGGATTGAGTCTTGGGGTACTCCCTTGGTGACAGGCTGAGACAGCAAGTGTTCTGATTTTATGCACTGCACTCTTTGAGAGAGGTACTTAGCAAACCAGGCCAAAGACCCCTCAGAGACACCAATACTCCTTAGCAAGCCCACAAGAATGGAATAGTCTACCGTATCAAAAGCTTTGGCCAAGTCAATAGAAATAGCAGCACAACATTGCTTAGAGTCAAAGACAATGGTAACATCATTTAAGGCCTTTAAGGTTGCAGTGACACATCCATACCCTGAGCAGAAACCAGATTGTATACCAGAGAGAATACTATAGACATCAAGAAAGCCAGTCAGCTGATTATTGACAAGTTTGTCCAACACTTTTGATAAACAGGGCGAAAAGCTACATTTTAGTCTCATCTGACCAGAGTACCTTCTTCCAGGTGTTTGGGGAGTCTCCCACATGCCTTTTGGCGAAAACCAAATGTGTTTGCTTATTTTGTTCTTTAAGCAAATACTTTTTTCTGGCCACTCTTCCATAAAGTCCAGCTCTGTGGAGTGTACGGCTTAAAGTGGTCCTATGGACACAAACTCCAATCTCCGCTGTGGAGCTTTGCAGCTCCATCAGGGTTATCATTGGTCTCTCAGTTGCCTCTCTGATCAATGCCCTCCTTGCCTGGTCCATGAGTTTTGGTGGGCGGCCCTCTCTTTGCAGGTTTGTTGTGGTGTCATACTCTTTCCATTTTTTAATAATGGATTTAATGGTGCTCCGTTGGATGTTCAAGGTTTCTGATATTTTTTTTAACCCAACCAACTTCATGGTGCCGCTTGCTTGGTGGTGCCCCTTGCATAACAGTGTTGCAGACTCTGGGGCATTTCAGAAAAGGTGTATATATTTTTTCACTTTCATTTAACCAGGTAGGCAAGTTGAGAACAAGTTCTCATTTACAATTGTGACCTGACCAAGATAAAGCAAAGCAGTTTGACACATAGAACAACACAGAGTTACATATGGAGTAAAACAAACATACAGTCAATAATACAGTAGAAAAATAAGTCTATATCCAAATGTGAGCAAATGAGGTGAGATAAGGGAGGTAAAGGCAAAAAAAGGCCATGGTGGCGAAGTAAATACAATATAGCAAGTAAAACACTGGAATGGTAGATTTGCACTGGAAGAATGTGCAAAGTAGAGATAGAAATAATGGGGTGCAAAGGAACAAAATAAATACATAAATACAGTAGGGGAAGAGGTAGCTGTTTGGGATAAATTATAGATGGGCTATGTAAAGGTGCAGTAATATGTGAGCTGCTCTGACAGCTGGTGCTTAAAGCTAGTGAGGGAGATAAGTGTTTCCAGTTTCAGAGATTTTTGTAGTTCGTTCCATTCATTGGCAGCAGAGAACTGGAAGAAGAGGCAGCCAAAGGAAGAATTGGTTTTGGGGGTGACCAGAGATTTGCTGGAGCGCATGCTACAGGTGGGTGCTGCTACAGTGACCAGCGAGCTGAGATAAGGGACCCTTTACCTAGCAGGGTCTTGTAGATGACCTGGAGCCAGTGGGTTTGGCGACAAGTATGAAGAGAGGGCCAGCCAACGAGAGCGTACAGGTCGCAGTGGTGGGTAGTATATGGGGCTTTGGTGACAAAACGGATGGCACTGTGACTGCATCCAATTTATTGAGTAGGGTATTGGAGGCTATTTTGTAAATGACATTGCCAAAGTCGAGGATTGGTAGGATGGTCAGTTTTACAAGGGTATGTTTGGCAACATGAGTGAAGGATGTTTTGTTGTGAAATAGGAAGCCATTTTTCTAGATTTAACTTTGGATTGGAGATGTTTGATGTGAGTCTGGAAAGAGAGTTTACAGTCTAACCAGACACCTAGGTATTTGTAGTTGTCCATATGTAGTCAGAACCATCCAGAATAGTGATGTTGGACGGGCGGGCAGGTGCAGGCAGCGATCGGTTGAAGAGCATGCATTTAGTTTTATTTGTATTTAAGAGCAATTGGAGGCCACGGAATGAGAGTTGTATGGCATTGAAGCTCGTCTGGAGGGTTGTTAACACAGTGTCCAAAGAAGGGCCAGAAGTATACAGAATGGTGTCATCTGCGTAGAGGTGGATCAGAGGCTCACCAGCAGCAAGAGCGACATCATTGATGTATACAGAGAAGAGAGTCGGTCCAAGCATTGAACCCTGTGGCACCCCCATAGAGACTGCCAGATGCCCGGACAACAGGCTCTCCGATTTGACACACTGAACTCTATCAGAGAAGTAGTTGGTGAACCAGGCGAGGCAAACATTTGAGAAACCAAGGCTATCGAGTATGCCGATGAGAATGTGGTGATTGACAGAGTTGAAAGCCTTGGTCAGGTCAATGAATACGGCTGCACAGTATTGTTTCTTATCGATGGCGGTTAAGATATCATTTAGGACCTTGAGCGTGATGAGGTGCACCCATGACCAGCTATGAAACCAGATTGCATAGCGGAGAAGGTGTGGTTGGATTCGAAATGGTCAGTAATCTGTTTGTTGACTTTGCTTTCGAAGACCTTAGAAAGGCAGGGTAGGATAGATATAGGTCTGTAGCAGTTTGGGTCAAGACTGTCCACCCCTTTGAAGAGGGGGATGACCGATATACTGAGATCATGTGATAGATCATGTGATACTTAGTTTACACACAGGTGGACTTTATTTAATTAATTATGTGACTTCTGAAAGTAATTGGTTGCACCAGATCTTATTTAGGGGCTTCATAGCAAAGGGGGTGAATACATTTGCACGCACCACTTTTCCATTTAAAAAAAAATATATATTTTGGAACAAGTCTTTTTCATTTCACTTCACCAATTTGGACTATTTTGTGTATGTCTATTACATGAAATCCAAATAAAAATCTATTTACATTACAGGTTGTAATGCAACAAAATAGGAAAAATAACAAGTGGGGTGAATACCTTTGCAAGGCACTCTATATATCATTGTAATTTATTTTTCTTTGTGGCTTTAAAAGTAGCTTAAGACTAAACATTACTCACTGATTTTCAGGATGGATGGTGTTTTCAGTCTCTTGTGCTTTTTTTGCTGGTCGTTGGTTTGCCAAAGTATTTTCTGTATAGACCTTGGAAATGTGAATCTTTGGTAGTGGGAATCCTTCCAGGTAATTTTGTCCAAAATCAGGTTATAGGTTTGGAGTTTTGATTTGGAGTGAAGATTATGTTGTGGAGGGTAGAATCCTGCATATGTACTTGTGGAAAAATCCAAGTTTATATATTTCTAAATGTATCTTTAAGTAAAAAAAATGCTGAAAAATGCAGGAGCCCATCTGCTCAGGATTTCTCATTGTAGGTCATCAAAACCAATGCAACACCAGAAGCTACAGTAATGATAATAATGCTTGCCATTGTCTTTCCATACACAAGTTTGATTCACATGGCCAAATGTGACTCATCACCTGGATTTGGTCTTATGTAGCAACATTTGAAATAGTGTTTTTTACATTGGATAAAAGTAGAGACTCAGAGCTACAAAAATTGTATATCATACACTGCATTTTGAGGAACAATGGGAAAGTAATTCTGCTTTGAAAGTTGATAAACTTGTAAACTCACTTTTGAGAAAATGGCCTTTGAAAATGTTGGTATCTAGTGAAAAGCTCCTCTTTGTCTACATCCATTCAACATCGTTCACACCATCTTAAGCTTTAGCCCCACCAATCTCGTATCGCTGTCGGAGCGTTCAGAGCGCACACTTGACGGTCTGGCTTTAGTTTACATCTGGATAACATGAAAACAGTCTAACCAGCTCTGCTGGCTACAATTTTGATACACTTTTTTGCCAATGTTTACTGACACCAGGCATGTTCAATAGGTGTTGTACACTAGCTAGCTAACAGTACACTTTAGCTTAAGACATGTAGCTAGCTAGCAAGGTAAACAATGAACCTAGCTAGTGTTAGTGTTTCATACTGGAGAGGGAATGCAAATCAACGACGCTGGACAGAGTGGAATCAGGTGTATCAAAAAGGCCGTTTATTGGTCAAAGATATCTTGTCCTGCAGTTTTACGTGCACGGATCTAGTTCATATAACTCGGTAAGAAGTCAGGTGAAAAAGAGAACTTATACAACGGTTACATTCATTTTTATACATAGAATAAAGTAGGTAGAGTCTTGTCGTGACGCCTTCTGAATGGTCCCGTAGGGTTGGAGGCGGACCCGCTCTAGCCAGAGTAGAAGCCCCCATTGGTGCACAGCAGTCTTCTGTTCTGGGCACCCGACCAGTAGAAGGGAGAAAGAGTGTACAAGGAGATGTTTGTGTCAGGGGTTCGTGAGGTAGAGGGGCAGTTTACTATGGCTGGGTGTATATTCATGCGATGGAATGTCTTTGTTTCCTGGGGTCGTAAGACAACAAAGCTGAGGGGATAGTGTTAGGGGGTAGTTTTATTGCTGGCTGTGTAAGCTAGTTCCGGTTTTAGCAGGGGTACGTAGATGACTTGAGTCAGGTGGTTTGGCTTGGCGCTGTATAATATATGAACTATGTATATGAATGTTTACATATATTTATATAACACTAGGTAAACGTGTAAGATCACACACATTACGTAACATTAGCTAACGAGCCAGCCAGCTAGTGTTAGGTATTTAAACAACAATGAACATATTGCTAAATCATGTTGTTACAACCCTGCATGCATATCCTGGAAGCTAACCAACCAGGTTCAATGTTAGTTAGCTAACATTAGGCTCTAACTAGCAAAGCAAACAGCTCTGGGAAACGAATAATAACGTCATACAATTAACGCTAGCTAGCTAACAGTACACTTTAGCTTAACCTCTTCAACCTATGGGGGCGCTATGTCATTATTGGATAAAAAACGTGCCCGTTTTAAGCGCAATATTTTGTCACGAAAAGATGCTCGACTATGCATATAATTGGCAGCTTTGGAAAGAAAACACTCTGACGTTTCCAAAACTGCAAAGATATTATCTTTGAGTGCCCCAGAACTGATGCAACAGGCGAAACCAAGATGAAACTTCAAACAGGAAATGAGCAGGATTTTTGACGCTCTGTTTTTCATTGTCTCCTTATATGGCTGTGAAAGCGCCACGAATTAGCCTGCCCTTTCTATCGTTTCTCCAAGTTGTCTGCAGCATTGTGACGTATTTGTAGGCATATCATTGGAAGATTGGCCATAAGATACTACATTTACCAGGGGTCCGCCCGGTGTCCTTTGTTGAAATTGTTGCGTAATCTCCAAGCTGCTCGCATTCATCCATGTGATTGAGACAGAGAGGAGACTTCCAGGAATTATATATCATGAAGAGATATGTGAAAAACACCTTGAGGATTGATTCTAAACAACGTTTACCATGTTTCAGTCGATATTATGGAGTTAATGTGGAAGAAAGTTTGGCGTTTGGATGAATGAATTTTCGTTTTTTTTTTGGTAGCCAAACATGACGCAGAAAACGGACCGATTTCTCCTGCACAATTTATCTTTCAGGAAAACTGAACATTTGCTATCTAACTGAGAGTCTCCTCATTGAAAACATCCGAAGTTCTCAAAGGTAAATTATTTATTGAATGTTTTTGCTGGTTTTTGTGAAAATGTTGCCTGCTAATGCTAACGCTAAATGCTAATGCTAAATGCTAACGCTAAATGCTAAATGCTAGTTTGCTATGGTAGAGAAGCATATTTTTGAAAATCTGAGATGACAGTGTTGTTAACAAACGGCTAAGCTTGAGAGCTAGCATATTGATTTAATTTCACTTGCGATTTTCATGAATAGTTAACGTTGCGTTATGGTAATTGCTTGAGGCTGTAGTCATGATCCCGGATCGGGGTTGGCTCGACGCAAGAAGTTAAAACATGTAGTTAACTTGCTTGGTAAACAATGAACCTGGCTAGGTGAACAACGTGTAAGATCACACACGTCACGTAACGTTAGCTAATGAGCCAGCCAGCTAACGTTAGCTAGTTAAACAGCAATGAACATAGTTCCAAATCATATCGTTACGACCCTGCATGAATATGCTGGGAACTAACCAACAGGTTCAACGTTAGCTAGCTAACATTAGGCTCTAACTACCTAAGCAAATGGTTCTGGGATACGAATAATAACGTCATACACGTAACGTTAGCTAGGTAGGTAACAGTGCACTTTAGCTTTAAATGAAACCATTTTCTGTCAAAAGTAGAAATGCATAATATCTGAAAATGTAGCTACCTAGACTATCTTACCAGTACACACCATCATACATAATGGACCCATCTCCCTGTCACGGATGCCATGCCACGATTGCCCTTAGTTTGAAGATGTAATCCGGAGAAAGGTGTATTCTCCATCTCTTTAGCTATCATACTCTAATTACACTGATTTCAAAACTGGATCCTCCAGAAAGTGGAGAGCAACACTTATGCAGCTCCACTACATGATACATTTTTTAAAAAGTCATGTTTGACAGGATCACAAGCAGACTAACCAGCACAAATAGACAGAAGCTTTTTATATGGCAGACCAATTAAATCTCCTCTCTCAGCATGTCCAGCCCTCTCATTATCTCAGCCAATCATGGCTTGTGGGAAGGTTGCTCACTTTTTCTGTGGCGTAACCAACAAGGCTTGTAATTTAACAATTTTATTCCTATTTACAGATTGGATATAAGTTTGTTATTAAGGCATATGAAAGTTCACATGTTCCAGAAGGCATTTCTGCCCAAAAACTAATTTTGATAAAAATGAAAAAAAAGATTCAAATGGCTCTCCTGTGAAGTCGTAACTTGCTACATACACCTAGTTTCCTGAAACGGGTCACATATTAAATATAATAATTACCAACACAATGTTCACACGACTGTCCAAACTTTCATAGTAAGACACAATTGTGAGGACCGACGCTGGAGTCAAGAATCATGTACGGGGGAGTCAAGCATTTAATGAGAAACAGACAAGGAACAAGACAGAAACAGTGTCAGCACAGGGGATGAAGAGTGGGAGCAGGCATGACAACAATAACAAATACAGATAATAACAATGGTCCTATAATCAAACCCTGTGGTACACTCTTTTTAATTCCCAAGTGATTAGACTTGCCCTCCTACTGGAACACACCAATTTATATTACAAAGATATACACAAACCCAACAACAACAACAACATCAGCCACGTAATTGAACAGGTGTCCATGTCTGTGCCTCGATCTAGGTTGTGCAAAACTAAACATGGTGTTGTTCGCTTTAGCAATCTCACTAGAATAAAGACCTCCTCCATTCCTGTTATTATTGAAAGAGGTCGTGATACTTCACATCTCAAAATAGGGCTACTTATTGTTAGATCCCTCACTTCCAAGGCAGTTATAGTCAATGAACTAATCGCTGATCATAATCTTGATGTGATTGGCCTGACTGAAACATTGCTTAAGCCTGATGAATTACTGTGTTAAATGAGGGCTCACCTCCTGGTTACACTAGTGACCATATCCCCCGCGCATCCCGCAAAGGCGGAGGTGTTGCTAACATTTACGATAGTAAATTTCAATTTACAAAAGAAACCCGACGTTTCCGTCTTTTGAGCTTCTAGTCATGAAATCTATGCAGCCTACTCATTCACTTTTTATAGCTACTGTTTACAGGCCTCCTGGGCCATATACAGCATTCCCCACTGAGTTCCCTGAAATCCTATCGGACCTTGTAGTCATAGCTGATAATATTCACATTTTTGGTGACTTTAATATTCACATGGAAAAGTCCACAGACCCACTCCAAAAGGCTTTCGGAGCCATCATCGACTCAGTGAGTTTTGTCCAACATGTCTCCGGACCAACTCACTGCCACAGTCATACTCTGGACCTAGTTTTGTCCCATGGAATAAATGTTGTGGATCTTAATGTTTTTCCTCATAATCCTGGACTATTGGACCACCATTTTATTATGTTTGCAATTGCAACAAATAATCTGCTCAGACCCCAACCAAGGAGCATCAAAAGTCATGCTATAAATTCTCAGACAACCCAAAGATTCCTTGATACCTTTCCAGACTCCCTCTGCCTACCCAAGGACGTCAGACAAAAACCAGTTAACCACCTAACTGAGGAACTCAATTTAACCTAGCGCAATACCCTAGATGCAGTTGCATCCCAAAAAACTAAAAACATTTGTCATAAGAAACTAGCTCCCTGGTATACAGAAAATACCCAAGCTCTGAAGCAAGCTTCCAGAAAATTGGAACGGAAATGGCGCCACACCAAACTGGAAGTCTTCCGACTAGCTTGGAAAGACAGTACCGTGCAGTATCGAAGAGCCCTCACTGCTGCTCGATCATCCTATTTTTCCAACTTAATTGAGGAAAATAAGAACAATCCTAAATTTATTTTTGATACTGTCGCAAAGAAAACTAAAAAGCAGCATTCCCCAAGAGAGGATGGCTTTCACTTCAGCAGTAATAAATTCATTAACTTATTTGAGGAAAAGATCATGATCATTAGAAAGCAAATTATGGACTCCTCTTTAAATCTGCATATTCCTCCAAAGCTCAGAGTCTGCACAACTCTGCCAGGACCTAGGATCAAGGGAGACACTCAAGTGTTTTAGTACTATATCTCTTGACACAATGATGAAAATAATCATGGCCTCTTCAAGCTGCATACTGGACCCTATTCCAACTAACCTACCGAAAGAGCTGCTTCCTGTGTTTGGCCCTCCTATGTTGAACATCATAAACAGCTCTCTATCCACTGGATGTGTACCAAACTCACTAAAAGTGGCAGTAAGAAAGCCTCTCTTGAAAAAGCCAAACCTTGAACCAGAAAATATAAAAAACTATCTGCCTATATCGAATTACCCATTCCTCTCAAAAAATGTAGAAAAAGCTGTTGCACAGCAACTCACTGCCTTCCTGAAGACAAACAATATATACAAAATGCATCAGTCAGGTTTTACACCCCATCATAGCACTGAGACTGCACTTGTGAAGGTGGTAAATGTCCTTTTAATGGTGTCAGACCGAGGCTCTGCATCTGTCCTCTTGCTCCGAGACCTTAGCGCTGCTTTTGATAGCATCGATCACCACATTCTTTTGGAGAGATTGGAAACCCAAATTGGTCTACACGGACAAGTTCTGGACTGGTTTAGATCTTATCTGTCGGAAAGATATCAGTTTGTCTCTGTCAATGGTTGGTCCTCTGACAAATCAACTGTACATTTCGGTGTTCCTCAAGGTTCCATTTTAGGACCACTATTGTTTTCAGTATATATTTTACCTTTTGGGGATATCATTCGAAAACATAATGCATTGCTTGTTATTTCGGGTTTTAGGCTGGGTTTCTGTACAGCACTTTGATATATCAACTGATGTAAGAGGGGCTATATAAATGAATTTGATTTGATTTGATGATTTGATTTGATTTAATTTGATTCACTAATCTGAAGGATGAGGTTTTATGTGCAAAAGTGTTCACGGATGCATGGCCTCACTAGAATGCGGTCACGCCCTGGCCATAGAGAGGCTTTTATTCTCTATTTTGGGTAGGCCAGGGTGTGACTAGGTTGGAAATCTAGTTTCTTTATTTCTATATTTTCAGTTTCTATGTTTTGGCCGGGAGGTTCCCAATCAGGGACAGCTGCCTAGCGTTGTCTCTGATTGGGAATCATACTTAGTCAGCCTTTTTTCCTTTGTATTTTGTGGGTAGTTGTTAGTGGCATGGTTGCCCAAGTTAAGCGTCATGGTCGTTTCCTTGTTTTGTTGGCGACATTCATTTAAAAAATATATATATACCCTGATCACGCTGCTCTTTGGTCCAGTCATTTCCACGACGACGTCCGTGACAAATGCCTTGGCTCACTGTCGTTACTAAGGTTGATTTGAAATTCCTTTTGAACTACTGTATGAGAGGATTCTGCACCCCTACCCACCATCGTCCCCTCCCATGTTCGGCCCTTAAGTAGCAATGCTTTGAAGATGTGAAGGCGTTTTAAACTATAATAGGCTAAATCAATATTTTCCCTTAGAGAGAATGCACTGGAGGTAGGTAAGGTATGGTTAGGTTGGTCAATTTCATGAAGAATTTATATGTTCTATATTTCTAATGAATACAGTTAGCTTCTGATGTTAATGATCCAAAACCCTGTTTAAAGTGTCTGCAATCTCTTTCTATAAATGTTTTGTTTTGGGTATTCACACCAACCTCTTTACCTTTCGAACTGCTGACAAAGTGCACTTTAAAAGCAGTGCAGTCTCCTACACAAACCTGAAAAAATTACATCTGCAAATGGTATGAACTGGGAATGATTGTGAGGCATCTCACACTCATAAAAGGTGCAAATTAATCTAAAGAACCTGTATTGATAAAACGTATGATAGTTCCATAGTTGAAATACTGCGCGTTGCAGTAGACGCATTTCAGATAAATTTGCCACTAGTGCAGCTGACTCGACAAACAGGCCCAACTTATCCAGCCGGTGATCTGCCTGGAGTTCCATATAAATGAGCCCCTGTTAGATGCATAATGTTCCATTTGACATCTAGAGGAACATCTTTTACTGTCGCCAGACTAATTGTCTCTCATTAGTATGAAAAGCATGGCTGAATGCAGTTTATGCAGCGAGACAGCCAGCCGCTGTAAAACAATGCCAACTTGTTGGCTAACTTATCTTTGTTTGTTCATGTGAAAGAGTGGGTGAAAAGTACCCTGTAATCATTCAATTTTGAGAGGAATAATTACGTTTATGAATCATATTGTAAATTTAGGCTGTTTCTGCACTGTGCTTTCAAATGAAGGACTATAATGGAGAGGCTCAGAGCTCTAATGCTGAATTGGAGGATAGAGACTTCTCCAAAAGTTCTAGAACAGCTCATACAGTATGAGAACTCTAGCTGTGTTGTCAACGAAACACCTGTGGTGTCAAGGGAATGCTGTGTTGTCAACGAAACACCTGTGGTGTCAAGGGAATGCTGTGTTGTCAATGAAACACCTGTGGTGTCAAGGGAATGCTGTGTTGTCAACGAAACATTTGTGGTGTCAAGGGAATGCTGTATTGTCAACGAAACACCTGTGGTGTCAAGGCAATGCTGTGTTGTCAACGAAACACCTGTGGTGTCAAGGGAATGCTGTGTTGTCAACGAAACACCTGTGGTGTCAAGGGAATGCTGTGTTGTCAACGAAACACCTGTGGTGTCAAGGCAATGCTGTGTTGTCAATGAAACACCTGTGGTGTCAAGGGAATGCTGTGTTGTCAACGAAACACCTGTGGTGTCAAGGGAATGCTGTGTTGTCAACGAAACACCTGTGGTGTCAAGGGAATGCTGTGTTGTCAACGAAACACCTGTGGTGTCAAGGGAATGCTGTGTTGTCAACGAAACACCTGTGGTGTCAAGGGAATGCTGTGTTGTCAACGAAACACCTGTGGTGTCAAGGGAATGCTGTGTTGTCAACGAAACACCTGTGGTGTCAAGGGAATGCTGTGTTGTCAACGAAACACCTGTGGTGTCAAGGGAATGATGTGTTGTCAACGAAACACCTGTGGTGTCAAGGGAATGCTGTGTTGTCAACGAAACACCTGTGGTGTCAAGGGAATGCTGTGTTGTCAACGAAACACCTGTGGTGTCAAGGGAATGCTGTGTTGTCAACGAAACACCTGTGGTGTCAAGGGAATGCTGTGTTGTCAACGAAACACCTGTGGTGTCAAGGGAATGATGTGTTGTCAACGAAACACCTGTGGTGTCAAGGGAATGATGTGTTGTCAACGAAACACCTGTGGTGTCAAGGGAATGCTGTGTTGTCAACGAAACACCTGTGGTGTCAAGGGAATGCTGTGTTGTCAACGAAACACCTGTGGTGTCAAGGGAATGCTGTGTTGTCAACGAAACACCGTGTTGCGGAAAGAAATGGAACACGTAGAAAGGACATCATTTTCTGTCCCAGTGTTGCAGATAGAAATGTGATGAAAACAGTTCACTACACAACCATTTTCAATCTGAATGTTGTGGAATGTTGGATGCTGGCGAACAGACCCCAGGCCATGAAGAGGACGACAGACCGGCGTTGAAGAATATATAGTTTTCCATTGGTGAATTCAATCGGAGTGATGGTGGTTTTAATGTGGGAGACATTGGTTGAATTAATGCTGTCTGTTTCCTTTAGGCTGTATAACTTTAGAATATTCAATAGGCTTATCGATTACCAAATGGTCACTCTGCCCTCCTCTCAATGCATGAACACCATGAGCTGTCAATCCCTGGGTATTCAGATTATTTTCCAAATATACAGTGCTTTCAGAAAGTATTCACACCCCTGGGCTTTTTCAAGATTTTGTTGTGTTACAGCCTGAATTTAAAATCCAATAAATGTAGATTTTTTTTGTCAACTTCCTACAAACAATACCCCATAATGTCAAGTTGGAATAATGCTTTTCAACGTTTTTTCAAAAAAAAAAAATGTAAACCTGAAATGTCTTGAGTAAGTCAATTTTCAACATCTTTTTTTTATGGTAAGTCTAAATAAGTTCAGGAGTAAAAATGTGCTCAACAAGTCACATAATAAGTTGCATGGACTCATTCTGAGTAGCGAGGCTACATACAGACACCGGTTAGTTAGGCTGATTAAGGTAGTATGTACATGTAGATATGGTTAAAGTGACTATGCATATATGATAAACAGAGAGTAGCAGTAGCTTAAAAGAGAGGTTGGTGGGTGGTGGGTAGTGGGACACAATGCAGATATCCCGGTTAGGCACTGTGCGGGAGCACTGGTTGGTCGACCCAATTAAGGTAGCATGTACATGAATGTATAGTTAAAGTGACTGTGCATACATGATAAACAGAGAGTAGCAGCAGCGTAAAAAGAGGGGTGGGGGGGCACACAATGCAATAGTCCGGGTAGCCATTTGATTTGCTGTTCAGGAGTCTTATGGCTTGGGGGTAAAAACTGTTAAGTAGTCTTTTTGGACCTAGACTTGGCACTCCGGTACCGCTTGTCGTGCGGTAGTAGAGAGAACAGTCTATGACTAGGGTGACTGGAGTCTTCGACAATTTTTAGGGCCTTCCTCTGACACCACCTGATATATAGGTCCTGGATGGCAAGCTTGGTCCCAGGGATGTACTGGGCCATACACACTACCCTCTGCAGTGACTTGCTGTCAGAGGCTGAGCAGTTGCCATGCCAGGCAGTGATGCAACCAGCCAGGATGCTCTCGATGGTGCAGCTGTAGAACCTTTTGAGGATCTTTTCAGTCTCCTGAGGTGGAATAGGCTTTGTCGTAACCTCATCACGATTGTCTTAGTGTGTTCGGACCATGATAGTTTATTGTTGATGTGGACACCAAGGAACTTGAACCTGTTCCACTACAGACCCGTTAATGAGAATGGGGGCGTACTCAGTCCTCCTTTTCCTGTAGTCCACAATCATCTCATTTTTCTTGATCACATTGAGGGAGAGGTTGTTATCCTGGCACCACATGGCCAGGTCCCTGACCTCCTCCATAAAGGCTGTCTCATCGTTGACGGTGATCAGGCCTATCACGGTTGTGTCATTGGCAAACTTGATGATGGTGTTGGAGTCGTTTCTGGCCATGCAGTCATGAGTGAACAGGGAGTACAGGAGGGGACTGAGCATGCACCCCTGAGGGGCCCCCGTGTTGAGGATCAGCGTGGCGGATGTGTTGTTGCCTCCCCTTACCACCTGGGGGCAGCCCGTCAGGAAGTCTAGGATCCAGTTGCAAAGGGAGGTGTTTAGTCCCAGGGTCCTTAGCTTAGTGATGAGCTTTGAATTCACTATGGTGTTGAACGCTAAACTGTAGTCAATGAATAGCATTCTCACATAAAGTGGGGAGAACAAGTATTTGATACACTGCCGATTTTGCAGGTTTTCCTACTTACAAAGCATGTAGAGGTCTGTAATTTTTTATCATAGGTACACTTCAACAGTGAGAGACAGAATCTAAAACAAAAATCCAGAAAATCACATTGTATGATTTTTAACTAATTAATTTGCATTTTATTGCATGACATAAGTATTTGATCACCTACCAACCAGTAAGAATTCCAGCTCTCACAGACCTGTTAGTCTTTCTTTAAGAACCCCTCCTATTCTCCACTCATTACCTGTATTAACTTCACCTGTTTGAACTTGTTACCTGTATAAAATACACCTGTCCACACACTCAATCAAACAGACTCCAACCTCTCCACAATGGCCAAGACCAGAGAGATGTGTAAGGACATCAGGGATAAAATTGTAGACCTGCACAAGGCTGGGATGGGCTACAGGACAATAGGCAAGCAGCTTGGTGAGAAGGCAACAGCTGTTGGCGCAATTATTAGAAAATGGAAGAAGTTCAAGATGACGGTCAATCACCCTCGGTCTGGGGCTCCATGCAAGATCTCACCTCGTGGGGCATCAATGATCATGAGGAAGGTGAGTGATCAGCCCAGAATTACACAGCAGGACCTGGTCAATGACCTGAACGAGAGCTGGGATCACAGTCTCAAAGAAAACCATTAGTAACACACTACGCCGTCATGGATTAAAATCCTGCAGCGCATGCAAGGTCCCCCTGCTCAAGGCAGCGCATGTCCAGGCCCGTCTGAAGTTTGCAAATGACCATCTGTATGATCCAGAGGAGGAATGGGAGAAGTTTATGTGGTCTGATGTGACAAAAATAGAGCTTTTTTGGTCTAAACTCCACTCGCCGTGTTTGGAGGAAGAAGAAGGATGAGTTCAACCCCAAGAACACCATCCCCACCGTGAAGCATGGAGGTGGAAACATCATTCTTTGGGGATGCTTTTCTGCAAAGGGGACAGGACGACTGCACCGTATTGAGGGGAGCATGGATGGGGCCATGTATCGCGAGATCTTGGCCAACAACCTCCTTCCCTCAGTAAGAGTATTGAAGATGGGTCGTGGCTGGGTATGACAATGACCCAAAACACACAGCCAGGACAACTAAGGAGTGGCTCCGAAAGAAGCATCTCAAGGTCCTGTAGTGACCTAGCCAGTCTCCAGACCTGAACCCAATAGAAAATCTTTGGAGGGAGCTGAAAGTCCGTATTGCCCAGCGACAGCCCCGAAACCTGGGGGATCTGGAGAAGGTCTGTATGGAGGAGTCGGCCAAAATCCCTGCTGCAGTGTGTGCAAACCTGGTCAAGAACTACAGGAAATGTATGATCTCTGTAATTGCAAACAAAGGTTTTTGTACCAAATATTAAGTTCTGCTTTTCTGATGTATCAAATACTTATGTCATGCAATAAAATGCAAATTAATTAGTTAAAAATCATACAATGTGATTTTCTGGATTTTTGTTTTAGATTCCGTCTCTCACAGTTGAAGTGCACCTATGATAAATATTACAGACTTCTACATGCTTTGTAAGTAGGAAAACCTGCAAAATCGGCAATGTATCAAATACTTGTTCTCCCCACTGTAGGTGTTCCTTTTGTCCAGGTGGGAAAGGGCAGTGTGGACTGCAATAGAGATTGCATCATCTGTGGATCTGTTGGAACGGTATGCAAATTGGAGTGGGTCTAGGGTTTCTGGGATAATGGTGTTGATGTGAGCCAAGACCAGCCTTTTAAAGCACTTCATGACGACAGATGTGAGTGCTACGGGTCTGTAGTCATTTTGGGAGGTTACCTTAGTGTTCTTTGGCACAGGGACTATGGTGGTCTGCTTGAAACATGTTGGTATTGCAGACTCAGTCTGGGACAGGTTGAAAATGTCAGTGAACATGCTTGCCAGTTGGTCAGCGCATGCTCGAAGTACAAGTCCTGTTCATCCGTCTGGCTCTGCGGCATTGACCTGTAACCTCTTAATCCTACCCCCTACTTTTTCGAACATTCTGTTAAAAATCGCGCAACATTTCAGCGCCCTGCTACTCATGCCAGGAATATAGTATATGCATATGATTAGTATGTGTGGATAGAAAACACTCAGACGTTTCTAAAACTGGTTAAATCACGGCTGTGACTATAACAGAACGTAACAGGAAAATCTGATCACTTGAATTTATTGTTGAATGGAAACCACATTACATGGGGCCGAGGTTGCAATTCCTACAGCTTCCACACGATGTCACCAGTCTTGTCATTTGCCTAGGCTTTGTTTCTTGGTCAAACGAACAAGAGACAGCCCATTTCTTCAGGTCTCCGACATGATGTTTTGGTCTTGAAATATCCGGACATTAGTTCAAGACGTGAAGCTATTGAATATACATCGCCCCGTGATCAATTTGATAGATTATTAAAGTTTACTAATACCTAAAGTTGCATTACAAAAGTATTTCGAAGTGTTTTGTGAAAGTTTATCGTTGACTTTTTTAATTTAAAAAAATGACGTTGCGTTATAAAACGCTGTTTTTTTCCTTGATCACACAGTCTTCATAGATCGATATCTAGGCTATATATGGACCGATTTAATCGGAAAAAAGACCCAATAGTGATGTTTATGGGACATCTAGGAGTGCCAACAAAGAAGATGGTCAAAGGTAATGAATGTTTAATATTTTATTTCTGCGTTTTGTGTAGCGCCGACTATGCTAATTATATTGTTTACGTCCCCTGCGGGTCTTTTGGGGTGTTGCATGCTATCAGATAATAGCTTCTCATGCTTTCGCCGAAAAGCATTTTAAAAATCTGACTTGTTGGCTGGATTCACAACGAGTGTAGCTTTAATTCAGTACCCTGCATGTGTGTTTTAATGAACGTTTGAGTTTTAACGAGTGCTATTAGCATTTAGCGTAGCGCATTTGCATTTCCAGATGGCTAGATGGGACGCATGCGTGTCGGGTCGACTTAAGAGGTTAAAGGTCTTACTCACATCGGCTATAGATAGAGTGATCACACAGTCATCCGGAACAGCTGATGCTCTCATACATGTTTTAGTGTTACTTGCCTCGAAGAAAGCATAGAAGTAATTTAGCTCATCTGGTAGGTTTGTGTCACTGGGCAGCTCGCGGCTGTGCTTCCCTTCGTAGTCTGTAACAGTTTGCAATCCCTGCCACATCCGACGAGCGTCGGAGCCGGTGTGGTATGATTCAATCTTAGTACTGTATTTAAGCTTTGCCTGTTTGTTGGTTCATCAGAGGGTATAGCGGGATTTCTTATAAGCTTCCGGGTTAGAGTCCCGCTCCTTGAAAGAGGCAGCTCTATCCTTTAGGTCATTGCGGATGTTGCCTACAATCCATGGCTTCTGGTTAGGGTATGTTCGTACGGTCATTGTGGAGGCAATGTCATTGATGCACTTATTGTTGAAGCCAGTAACAGATGTGGTATACTCCTCAATGCCATCTGAAGAATCTCAGAACATATTCTAGTCTGTGCTAGCAAAACAGTCTTGTAGCTTAGCAACTGCTTCATCTGACCACTTTCATCTCACCATTTTCTTATTCACTTTTCTTATTGTTATAGCACACACAGTAGGTTGAAATGTATTTACAGTGTAGTGATTGGTTTGTAATACTGTTGCTGCTCCACTATCATAGCAGCCTCATTCCGGATGCCTTTACTAGAACATTCAACATTATCTGATAGACCTTGAGACATTAACTTTATTAATCTAATCTAACGAAACATGACAACATGTAAGGATGTATGATATCATCTTACACCCTCTCTCCTGACTCTCCCTCCTTCCCTCTCTCTTTCTCTCCTGACTATCCCTTCCTCCCTTTCTCTCTCCTGACTCTCCCTCCATCTCTCTCTCACTCCCTTCATCTCTCACTCCTGACTCTCCCCTCCCTCCCTCCCTCCCTCCCTCCCTCCCGACTCTTCCTTCCCTCTCTCTCTCTCCTGACTCCCCCTTTCCCCCCTCCCTCCCTCTCTCTCTCCTGACTTAGTCAATATACTGACACCAATCAATATACGACACCATTCTGTATACATCTGGCCCTTCTTTGGAAACTGTTAACAATCCTTCAAACGAGCTTCAATGCCATACAACACTCCTTCCGGGCCTCCAACTGCTCTTAAATGCTAGTAAAACTAAATGCATGCTCTCCAACCGAAATGAATGCTCTTCAACCGATCACCCGACTAGCATCACTACTCTGGAGGGTTCTGACTTAGAATATATGGACAGCTATAAATGCTTAGGTGTCTGGCTAGATTGTAAACTCTCCTTCCAGACTGTCACGGCCGTCAAAAGAACTGGACCAAAGCGCAGGGTGGTAAGCGTACATTTTTCCTTTATTTAAAATGACGCCAACAAAACAATAAACCATACAAAACGACCATGAAGCTTAAGGGCTATAGTGCCACAAGCAAAGACAACTTCCCACACAGAAAGGAGGGAAAAGAGCTACCTAAGTATGGTTCCCAATCAGAGACAACGATAGACAGCTGTCCCTGATTGAGAACCATACCCGGCCAAAACAAAGAAATACAAACACATAGAAAATAGAACATAGAATGTCCATCCAAATCACACCCTGACCAAACCCAAAATAGAGACATAAAAAGTTCTAAGGTCAGGGCGTGACACAGACTGATATTAAGCATCTCCAATCCAAAATTAAATCTAGAATCGGCTTCCTATTTCGCAACAAAGCCTCCTTCACTCATGCCAAACATACCGTAAAACTGACTATCCTACCGATCCTTGACTTTGGCGATGTCATTTACAAAATAGCCTCCAACACTCTATTCAGCAAACTGGATGTAGTCTCTCACAGTGCCATCAGTTTTGTCACCAAAGCCCCATATACTACCCACCACTGCGACCTGTAAGCTCTCGTTGGCTAGTCTTCACTACATATTCGTTGCCAAACCCACTGGATACATGTCATCTATAAGTCTTTGCTAGGTAAAGCTCCGCCTTATCTCAGCTCACTGGTCACCATAGCAACACACACCCGTAGCAGGTATATTTCACCAGTGATCCCCAAAGCCAACACCTCGTTTGGCCTTCCTTTCCTTCCAGTTCTCTGCTGCCAATGACTGGAACGAATTGTAAAAATCAATGAAGTTGGAGACTTATATCACTCTCACCAACTTTAGCATCAGCTGTCAGAGCAGCTTACCGATCGCTGCAGCTGTACACAGCCCATCTGTACACTGCCCATCTGTAAACAGCCCATCTGCTCTTTTGCTCACCAGTATTTCTACTTGCACATCCTCATCTGCACATCTATCACTCCAGTGTTAATTGCTAAATTGTAATTACTTTGCCACTCTGGACGATTTATTGCCTTACCCCCTTACTTCATTTACACACACTGTATTCAGATTTTTCTTTGGTGTTACTGAGTGTACGTTTGTTTATGTGTAACTCTGTGTTGTTGTTTTTGTCACACTGCTTTTGCTTTGTCTTGGCCAGGTCGCAGTTGGAAATGAGAACTTGTTCTCAACTGGCCTACCTGCTTAAATAAAGGTGAAATAAAAATAATAATAAAAACATTTAAAGTAGGAGGTACAGTATATTGACTTATACAGTAGTGGGTGGTACAATATATTGACTTATACAGTATTAGGCTTTACAATATATTGACTCATACAGTAGTGAGTGGTACAGTATATTGACTTATACAGTAGTGGGTGGTACAATATATTGACTTATACAGTAGTGGGAGGTACAGTATATTGACTTATACAGTAGTGGGAGCTACAGTATATTGACTTATACAGTATTAGGCTTTACAGTATATTGACTTATACAGTAGTGGGAGGTACAATATATTGACTTATACAGTATTAGGCTTTACAGTATATTGACTTATACAGTAGTGAGTGGTACAGTATATTGACTTATACAGTAGTGGGAGGTACAATATATTGACTTATACAGTAGTGGGAGGTACAGTATATTGACTTATACAGTAGTGAGTGGTACAGTATATTGACTTATACAGTAGTGGGAGGTACAGTATATTGACTTATACAGTAGTGAGTGGTACAGTATATTGACTTATACAGTAGTGGGAGGTACAGTATATTGACTTATACAGTAGTGGGAGGTACAGTATATTGACTTATACAGTATTAGGCTTTACAGTATATTGACTTATACAGTAGTGGGAGGTACAATATATTGACTTATACAGTAGTGGGTGGTACAGTATATTGACTTATACAGTATTAGGCTTTACAGTATATTGACTTATACAGTAGTGGGAGGTACAATATATTGACTTATACAGTAGTGGGAGGTACAGTATATTGACTTATACAGTAGTGAGTGGTACAGTATATTGACTTATACAGTAGTGAGTGGTACAGTATATTGACTTATACAGTAGTGGGAGGTACAGTATATTGACTTATACAGTAGTGGGAGGTACAGTATATTGACTTATACAGTAGTGGGTGGTACAGTATATTGACTTATACAGTAGTGGGTGGTACAGTGTATTGACTTATACAGTAGTGGGAGGTACAGTATATTGACTTATACAGTAGTGGGAGGTACAGTATATTGACTTATACAGTAGTGACATCTCCCCTCTCTCCCATCTCCCCTCTCTCCCCATCTCTCTTCTCTCCCCTCTCTCCCCTGTACCCTCTCTCATCTCTCCCCTCTCTCTTCTCTCCTATCTCTCCCATCTCCCCGCTCCCTCCTATCCCCTCTCCAATCTCTCCCCATCTCTCTTCTCTCCCCTCTCTCCCCTGTCATCTCTCTCATCTCTCCCCTCTCTCTTCTCTCTCCTCTCTCCCATCTCCCCTCTCCAATCTCTCCCCTCTCCCCTCTCCAATCTCTCCCCTCTCTCTTATCTCTCCCATCTCCCCTCTCCAATCTCTCCCCCTCTCTTCTCTCCTATCTCTCCCATCTTCCCGCTCCCTCCTCTCCCCTCTCCCCTCTCCAATCTCTCCCCTCTCTCTTATCTCTCCCATCTCCCCTCTCCAATCTCTCCCCACTCTCTTTTCTTCCCTTTCTCCCCTCAATGTCCTCTCTCTTTTCTTCCTTCTCTCCAGCTGTCTCTCTCTCTCCCTCCCTCCCTCCCTCCCTCCCTCCCTCCCTCCCTCCCTCCCTCCCTCCCTCCCTCCCTTTTTCTTTTTCTCTGATACTGTTTAAGTAGACAATGTTTGGTGTAAGCATACCCAGCAACACACATGACATTAATAAATGAACAGGTCTCAGCTAAACCTTTCTGCTGTTAGTCCCACAGTCGTTACAGAGCACCCCTTTAAAAAGCCCCGATCGGTCGCAGCATCAAACCAGGTCCTGCCTAATTACCACTCACACAGACTACAACTAAATAATGTATGTACAATGTGCTTATACAACCTGCAATGAGGACAACTAACCCCCTGAAAGACACAAGTGAATAGATACACAGAAACCTGCCCTGTCATCCCTGAAGTCGAGGTTAAAGTAGTAAGCGTGTTACCTAAATCTTATCCAAAGAGAGCCGCGATGAGTAACCTGCCTGAGAACTAAAGGTCAACTGTCCTCTTCAACCTGGAAGCTGAATTCATAAATAGTCCATTTGAAATAAACGTACATTTGGTAAACATAAATATTATAGTCAGTAGTAGGTACAGTATATTGACTTGTACAGTAGTAGGAGGTACAGTATATTGACTTATAGTGGGAGGTACAGTACACATACAGTATGCATTTCTCATAACAACCTCCATAGATAATTGGTGGTGTGTATTGATCGTGTCTGCTCCCCTCTCTCTCATCTCCTCTCTCCCCTCTCTCTTCTCACCCCTCTATCACATCTCCCCTCTCTCCTCTCTCTCTCTCTTCTCTCCTCTCTCCCCTCCCCTTTATCCCATCTCCCCTCTCCCCTCTCTCTCTTCTCTCCTCTCTTCCTTCTCCCCTCTGCTCTCACTTCTCTCCTCTCATCTCCCCTCTCTCTTTTCTCCCTTCTCTCCCCTATCTCTCATCTCTCTCTCATCTCACTCCCTCCCTCTATCCCCTATCTCCCCTCTCTCTCTCCCCTCTCCCCTCTCTCTTCTCTCCCCTCTTCTCTCCCATCTCCCCTCTCTGCCCTCTCTCCCCTTTCTCTTCTCTCCCCTCTCTCTCTTCTCTCCCCTCTCCTCTCTCCCTCTCCCTCTCTCCCCTCTTTTCTTTCTCCCCTCACCCCTCTCTCACCTCACCTCTTCTCTCCCCTTTTCTCTCCCATCTCCCCTCTCTTTCCCTTTCTCCCTCCCCTCTCCCCTCTCTCCCCTCTCTCGTCTCTCGTCTCTCCCCTCTCTCCAAACCCCTCTCTCCCCTCTCTTTCGTCTCCCCTCTCCTCTCTCCCATCTCCCCTCTCTCTCCCCTCTCTCCCACTCTCCCCTATCTCCCCTCTCTTTTCTCTCCCCTCTCTCCCCTATCTCCCCTCTCTCTCCCCTCTCTCCCTTTAATATCCCGGGTGTGGGCTTCATTCAGTTGCATACACTCCTCACATTGTGGAAAGTTACCTTGCAGAGCCGTGCCTCTGCCTGGCTACCGTCAGCAGCACATCTATTCACGTCACGCTCCTCCAGTGACCACCCAGTGTATGTTTGTGTGTGTACCACAGGTCTCCCAAAATAACCCTGAGTGGAGAATCACTGTATAGAAAAGTGCTCCAGGAGCCATACACACCTGTGACTCATGGCCAGTGGACATCAAGTGTTACTTAAAGCAAAGTGACACTCCGTGGGTTGAGTCTAAAATGCCCCTGTGGTACGAGCTGCTTCCCTCTGTGCTGCATAGCCCTACCTGACGAGGTAAAGGTCAACATAATCACGCTTCTCTGAAACGTTCACAGTACTTTGCATTTGGTCAATATAAGGATAGCAGTATATTGGAAGTGATATGGAGCTGTCTGGGAAAAGAAAGAATAAGAGCATTTACAAGAAATTAAATTCTCCATAAGTGTAATGTCTCTTTGCAAAAGCTCCAACCAATTTAGCAGAGTCACATGGTGTATTATTTGGTTATTATTATAATTTTCTAGCTTAAATGGGCCTCATGATTGAACATGTTTAGTTCTAGCTCTGCATCCATATCAGCCCTGTGTCTGTGTTCACTCTGTGTCTGTGTTCACTCTGTGTCTGTGTTCACCATGTGTCTGTGTTCACCATGTGTCTGTGTTCACCATATGTCTGTGTTCACCATGTGTCTGTGTTCACCATGTGTCTGTGTTCACCATATGTCTGTGTTCACCATGTGTCTGTGTTCACTCTGTGTCTGTGTTCACTCTGTGTCTGTGTTTAATGTGTGTCTGTGTTCACCATGTGTCTGTGTTCACCGTATGTCTGTGTTCACCCTCTGTCTGTGTTCACTCTGTCTGTGTTCACCATGTGTCTGTGTTCACTCTGTCTGTGTTCACCATGTGTCTGTGTTCACCGTGTGTCTGTGTTCACCATGTGTCTGTGTTCACCATGTGTCTGTGTTCACCATATGTCTGTGTTCACCATGTGTATGTGTTCACCGTGTGTCTGTGTTCACCGTGTGTCTGTGTTCAC